>NC_044927.1:10217999-10220336 GCF_003576645.1 Ipomoea triloba
TCGACAAGTAAAGCATTCAGAGTCTTCAACAAGCGGAGATTGGTGGTTGAAGAATCCATACATGTCTCTTTTGATGATAGAGCATCAACAGATCAACCATCAAAGTCAACAGATGCAGCTGAAAACTCTAAGGAAGTTCAGCCGGAAACGATCGAGAGATCAGATTTACCTCTCGATGGGAAACAACCGATAGTTCGAGACGTAGCAAAACTCCAGTCAGAATCAGACGATGAAGAGACTATAAAGAAAAATGCTCCTGACTCAGTTAATCCAATCCAGATCATGGATGATCAACCCACATCCCAACCAACACTCGAGGAGTCAACTGAGGAGCCACAACCCGATCTAAGATGGCTGAGAAGTCATCCCGCTGATCAAGTGATTGGAGATATACGTGACAAAGTTCAAACCAGATCAGCATATAGAGAAAGCATGCTTGCTTGCTTTCTATCGCAAATAGAGCTTAAGGTGATTGATGAGGCTCTAAGCGATCCTGATTGGGTACAAGCCATGCAAGACGAACTTCATCAGTTTGAGAGGAATGACGTTTGGGAACTGGTTCCGAGACCTCATCATCAGAATGTCATTGGTACAAAATGGGTTTTCAGAAACAAGATGAATGAGGATGGAGTTATTGTTAGGAACAAGGCCAGACTTGTTGCTAAAGGATATTGCCAGGAGGAAGGAATAGATTTTGATGAAACCTTCGCTCCGGTAGCACGTCTCGAAGCCATTCGCATCTTTCTCGCTTATGCCGCCTTCAAAGACTTCAAAGTGTATCAAATGGATGTCAAGAGCGCTTTTCTGAACGGACTTCTTGAAGAAGAGGTGTACGTTGAACAACCTCCGAGTTTCTTGAAGGACGTGGGAGCTGACAAAGTATACAAGTTGAAGAAGGCACTTTACGGCTTGAAACAAGCTCCGAGAGCTTGGTATGACACTTTATCCTGTTTTCTACTTCAGTGTGGGTTCACCAAAAGCCTAGTGGACAAAACATTGTTTAGAATTAAGGATGGAGATCATATCTTATTGGTGCAAATCTATGTGGACGAGATCATCTTTGGAAGCACCAATCCAGACTTGTGCGAGAAGTTCTCCAGTTTGATGAAAGGGAAGTTCGAGATGAGCATGATGGGAGAACTCAACTACTTCCTCGGACTACAAGTAAGACAACTTAAGGAAGGTATCTTCATCAACCAGGAGAAATACACCAAGGATCTGCTCAGGAAATACAATATAGAAGGGAAATCTTCAGTCAAAGTACCTATGGGAACCTCTCTACGCATCGATGTTGACAGTGAAGGCCGAGAGGTTGATCAAACTACGTATCGAGGTATCATCGGATCTCTTCTTTATTTAACTGCTAGTAGACCAGATATATCCTTTGCAGTAGGTGTATGTGCTAGATTTCAGGCAAGTCCTAAAGAGAGTCACTTAAATGAATCTAAAAAGATTCTTAGATATCTCAAGGGTACGCAAAGTGTTGGACTTTGGTATTCGAGAGGTGGATCTTTCGAACTTATGGGATATTCAGATGCGGACTTTGCCGGTTGTAAAATTGATCGTAAGAGCACATCTGGGACATGTCAGTTTCTAGGTGGAAGACTTGTCTCATGGTTTAGCAAGAAACAACATTCGATAGCTACAAGTACCGCTGAGGCAGAATATGTAGCAGCTGGAAGTTGTTGTGCTCAGATTTTATGGATGAAGCAACAATTACTGGATTATAGTGTTGAATGTAAAGAGGTTAAGATTATGTGTGACAACACTAGTGCCATAGCTATTACTCAGAATTCGGTGCTACATTCAAGGACAAAGCACATTGACATAAAATATCACTTCATCCGAGACCATGTTGAGAAAAAGGATATCACTTTGAAATATGTTGCAACGGAGGAGCAACTAGCAGATATTTTCACAAAGGCGTTATGTGAAAATAGATTCTCTCAACTAAGGTTAGAATTGGGAATGATAGAATTGGGTTGAACGGTCAAATCTTATCTCTTTGTATTTAGTGCCATGAACTGTTTCGCATGTGAGGAGCGGTTTCATCAACTTTATGGCAGCTTTTGAGTTACACAGCATTGAATGGTCATTCATTTAGCATCCCGTGACTCAACAGTGATAAGTTTTTGGGCTATAAATAGAGGAGTTTTCTCAGCAATTCATGTCATCGACTTCTTCATGGAGAAGAAGAAAGGAAAAGACGATGTACCATTCTGGTATAGAGGAAGGAAATCGGCAGCCAAGTCCAAAGACTTTCAAGGAGAAAACTATCCAAAATCAACTAAGGGTGAACAGATTGCGGAGTTTCCTGATAATCCAAGCAAGCATCCT
>NC_044927.1:10220831-10228317 GCF_003576645.1 Ipomoea triloba
TTCGAAAGGTGAAACTAATGTGTTCAACGGATATATGTGGAACGGCTATTAATGTTAGCCACGTGGTCTTCGGTCACTGATGGTTTTCCAAATTTTAAGGGCACTATCTTGATTAATGGGAGCATGCTTCAGTTATCTTATCTTATAACCCCACTTTTAAATTCTAAACCGTCACATACTTTCCCAAAAATACCCTTACCATATGTTATACTCCTAATCGTTATAAAAGGGTATTTCTGACCTTTCACCTCTTTTAAATCAACCGGGATCACCTGTCGGTTCAAACTCTCAACCCTACCCATATATTCGACCTAAATCCCCAAGATATAAAAGCCAAATCCATCATCCTTACCCGGATTCAAGCTCAAACCGAATATCCAAAATCCCCAATTTACAAACACTGTACACATTCCCTCCAAAACACCAAGCTATCAATAGTGGCATCCGAATCATCTTCTTCAACCTCATCTTATGAAGCTTACCAGAAAGAGTTGGCCCATATTCGAACTCTCATCAAGCAAGTCAAGGCGGGGAGNTCACCTTCGAAAGGTGAAACTAATGTGTTCAACGGATATATGTGGAACGGCTATTAATGTTAGCCACGTGGTCTTCGGTCACTGATGGTTTTCCAAATTTTAAGGGCACTATCTTGATTAATGGGAGCATGCTTCAGTTATCTTATCTTATAACCCCACTTTTAAATTCTAAACCGTCACATACTTTCCCAAAAATACCCTTACCATATGTTATACTCCTAATCGTTATAAAAGGGTATTTCTGACCTTTCACCTCTTTTAAATCAACCGGGATCACCTGTCGGTTCAAACTCTCAACCCTACCCATATATTCGACCTAAATCCCCAAGATATAAAAGCCAAATCCATCATCCTTACCCGGATTCAAGCTCAAACCGAATATCCAAAATCCCCAATTTACAAACACTGTACACATTCCCTCCAAAACACCAAGCTATCAATAGTGGCATCCGAATCATCTTCTTCAACCTCATCTTATGAAGCTTACCAGAAAGAGTTGGCCCATATTCGAACTCTCATCAAGCAAGTCAAGGCGGGGAGTATCCTTGACAGAGATGGATTCGTCAACCACTCGACGAACCCAAAGCAGACGGAGAAAGTCCTTAAGAAGTTCGAAAAGGCCGGGCTCATGAAATACATGACGCATGATTATCGAACCATCCACGACCTCGACTTCACCGAATGGTTCGCGAATGCTAAGGTCACGAAGGGCAAGATTGAGAGCCGATTCAATGAGATTGACATCACGACATCCGTTGGTGACCTAAGGGCAGCATTCGATTTTGCTGCATCAGAGGAGGCAGTCAAGCACCTCTCGGATTACAATCTGGACAAGCAAGCTTTTTGGGACAAAATCTGACTGCAGAATGCACCGTCCAGCGCAACCTCTGCCCTCCGCAAATATCATCTGAAGGAGAGGTTTGCTATTGCAGCTGATCTCATCATGAAATTCATCCTCAGCAAGGCATCTGGAACCGATGAGATCAATCTGGACATCCTCAAAATCCTCCATGCCATCTGGAACAACGTTCAAATGGACTGAGCGCACATCATCTTCAACTTTCTAAAGCAACAAGTGCAAGGCTCAGTTTCAAACACCAACCAGTCGATTAATAAAAAGGTTGGTTTCGGTTTTGTTGTTCAATATTTGTTGGGTTTGAAGGGTTTGCAATTGAGGGAAGGGAGAGAGATTCATCGTAATACCTATATGGGTAGGACGAAATCTAAGCTCCAAAGTCCAAGGGTGTAAAGATTGCACCCTCTCCCTCAAACCCTAAGGGAAAGGGCAAGAGGAAAGCCCAATCTGTCGAGGAGGATTCTGATGATGCACCACTAGGTGTACTGATTAAGAGGGTTGTTTTGCCAAAAAGGGCTAAGAAAGCCAATTCAAATGCTGTCACCAAGACTCGAGAGGTGACACCCTCTGTGATTCCAGTACCGTTTGAGGACAGGGCACAAGCCCAGGGGGAACCTCAGGCTACAATGGCCGCTGAGGTTGAGAGAGTGCCCCCTACTAGTTCCATGTCGGGTGAAATAGTTGTTGTTTTGCATGTTGATAATGATGCTGGTGCTGCTGATGAGTCTGTGGATATGTCTCGAGAGGAGACTCGAAAGTTTGAAGGCACTAGGATCAGTGATCCAGTGCAGGGTGATGCTGAGGAACCACGAGAAGTGGTACGAGAGATAGCAGTTTCAGCAGAGTATGTTCGAGCTGACGTTTCGGAAACTGCTGCTGTTGATCAAGGCACTATGGTCAGGGACCCAGTGCAAAGTGCTCAAAATGTGGAGTTGACACCCACTGAATCTGCTCAAGTTGAAGGATCGATAGCTAGAGCCATAGCAGATGTTGGGTTGGGTGACGATCTCTCGGAGCACAATCGAGAGATCGATGTACAGACAGTGGAAGCTGCATCAGAGATAGAAATCCTATCTGCTGAGCCTCATGATCTGAATGACGAAGTCACCTCTCAGTTGGATCAACGTGTTGAAGACGTGCCTAGTTTGGATTATTTCTCCAGGGTACTCCGATGGATCAACTGGAGAACAGGCCCCTTTGATCAACTGATTGCACTAGCAGCAGTTATGGAGGCTGAGGAGATCTTTGCTTTGAACTGGTTAAACCTTACCGAGATTCCAGCCAATGAACTTCGAGACCTAGCCCATGAAATGCATGTGACCAAGAAGAATCTTGGCCGATCTGACAAAGGCAAGGGCATAGCTACTGATGAACAAGAAGACGAGCCTGAAGTGGATCCTGAATTAGAGGCACAATATCAAGAAGATCTCAGGCTCGCTACTGCTTTATCCTTGGGACATCAAGTAGAGGATACGAGAGGTCCAGGAGAGACCTTAGGAGTTGCGAGAGATGATTATGAAAATCCGATAGCAACAGCCGCAATTCCTCTGTCCCAAGTCAGTGACTCTGCTCTGGACGCACAGGTAGCCACTTCGAGAGGTGAATCCGAGACCTCTGAAGCACTTGAGGCAGAACCCAACTTAGTTCTACTTCTGCCAGCTCCTGAGTCCACACCCTCGGTTGACACCGACGAAGCACAGACAGTTCGAGAGGGTGAAATTCCGTTGCTCACACTGCCGGGCTTTCCAATCTATATGGAGCGACCATCTCCATTCCTACTCCCAGATGACACGACGTCCACCTTTGCGGCCAGAATGTTTGATAGGCAAAGGTGGAGTGCACCAGCTGCTCCTGAAACCATAGTGATTCCTGATTCGCCTGAGCAGACTGAGGTATAGCCAGATGAGCAACGAGAGCAGACAGTTTCAAATCCTGCTGGTTCGAGAGGTACTAAGGGGGAAGATGTTCTCATCAATGGTGGAAACCGGGAAGCACCTGTCGATGCACAACCTCCTTCCTCAAGTCCAATCCCTCCGGCAGATGATCAAGTTCCCAGCTCTGGTCCGAGAGGTAACACTGAGGAGGATCCTCAATTGGATGGAAACCGGGAAGCATCCAATACAAACGTTCCTTCCTTAGCTGATCCAATCCTACCAGAAGCTGAAGCTGAGGTTCCAGGTTCGAGAGGTGATGAGCGAGAAGTGATCCATCCCTCAGGTGGAAACCGNCTGCAGAATGCACCGTCCAGCGCAACCTCTGCCCTCCGCAAATATCATCTGAAGGAGAGGTTTGCTATTGCAGCTGATCTCATCATGAAATTCATCCTCAGCAAGGCATCTGGAACCGATGAGATCAATCTGGACATCCTCAAAATCCTCCATGCCATCTGGAACAACGTTCAAATGGACTGAGCGCACATCATCTTCAACTTTCTAAAGCAACAAGTGCAAGGCTCAGTTTCAAACACCAACCAGTCGATTAATAAAAAGGTTGGTTTCGGTTTTGTTGTTCAATATTTGTTGGGTTTGAAGGGTTTGCAATTGAGGGAAGGGAGAGAGATTCATCGTAATACCTATATGGGTAGGACGAAATCTAAGCTCCAAAGTCCAAGGGTGTAAAGATTGCACCCTCTCCCTCAAACCCTAAGGGAAAGGGCAAGAGGAAAGCCCAATCTGTCGAGGAGGATTCTGATGATGCACCACTAGGTGTACTGATTAAGAGGGTTGTTTTGCCAAAAAGGGCTAAGAAAGCCAATTCAAATGCTGTCACCAAGACTCGAGAGGTGACACCCTCTGTGATTCCAGTACCGTTTGAGGACAGGGCACAAGCCCAGGGGGAACCTCAGGCTACAATGGCCGCTGAGGTTGAGAGAGTGCCCCCTACTAGTTCCATGTCGGGTGAAATAGTTGTTGTTTTGCATGTTGATAATGATGCTGGTGCTGCTGATGAGTCTGTGGATATGTCTCGAGAGGAGACTCGAAAGTTTGAAGGCACTAGGATCAGTGATCCAGTGCAGGGTGATGCTGAGGAACCACGAGAAGTGGTACGAGAGATAGCAGTTTCAGCAGAGTATGTTCGAGCTGACGTTTCGGAAACTGCTGCTGTTGATCAAGGCACTATGGTCAGGGACCCAGTGCAAAGTGCTCAAAATGTGGAGTTGACACCCACTGAATCTGCTCAAGTTGAAGGATCGATAGCTAGAGCCATAGCAGATGTTGGGTTGGGTGACGATCTCTCGGAGCACAATCGAGAGATCGATGTACAGACAGTGGAAGCTGCATCAGAGATAGAAATCCTATCTGCTGAGCCTCATGATCTGAATGACGAAGTCACCTCTCAGTTGGATCAACGTGTTGAAGACGTGCCTAGTTTGGATTATTTCTCCAGGGTACTCCGATGGATCAACTGGAGAACAGGCCCCTTTGATCAACTGATTGCACTAGCAGCAGTTATGGAGGCTGAGGAGATCTTTGCTTTGAACTGGTTAAACCTTACCGAGATTCCAGCCAATGAACTTCGAGACCTAGCCCATGAAATGCATGTGACCAAGAAGAATCTTGGCCGATCTGACAAAGGCAAGGGCATAGCTACTGATGAACAAGAAGACGAGCCTGAAGTGGATCCTGAATTAGAGGCACAATATCAAGAAGATCTCAGGCTCGCTACTGCTTTATCCTTGGGACATCAAGTAGAGGATACGAGAGGTCCAGGAGAGACCTTAGGAGTTGCGAGAGATGATTATGAAAATCCGATAGCAACAGCCGCAATTCCTCTGTCCCAAGTCAGTGACTCTGCTCTGGACGCACAGGTAGCCACTTCGAGAGGTGAATCCGAGACCTCTGAAGCACTTGAGGCAGAACCCAACTTAGTTCTACTTCTGCCAGCTCCTGAGTCCACACCCTCGGTTGACACCGACGAAGCACAGACAGTTCGAGAGGGTGAAATTCCGTTGCTCACACTGCCGGGCTTTCCAATCTATATGGAGCGACCATCTCCATTCCTACTCCCAGATGACACGACGTCCACCTTTGCGGCCAGAATGTTTGATAGGCAAAGGTGGAGTGCACCAGCTGCTCCTGAAACCATAGTGATTCCTGATTCGCCTGAGCAGACTGAGGTATAGCCAGATGAGCAACGAGAGCAGACAGTTTCAAATCCTGCTGGTTCGAGAGGTACTAAGGGGGAAGATGTTCTCATCAATGGTGGAAACCGGGAAGCACCTGTCGATGCACAACCTCCTTCCTCAAGTCCAATCCCTCCGGCAGATGATCAAGTTCCCAGCTCTGGTCCGAGAGGTAACACTGAGGAGGATCCTCAATTGGATGGAAACCGGGAAGCATCCAATACAAACGTTCCTTCCTTAGCTGATCCAATCCTACCAGAAGCTGAAGCTGAGGTTCCAGGTTCGAGAGGTGATGAGCGAGAAGTGATCCATCCCTCAGGTGGAAACCGGGAAGCGCCTGATATGGAGCTACCTTCAAGCTCTGATCCCAGTGTTCCTACTGATCCTCAGACACACAATCGAGAGGTGGACTCACAGTTGCAAGTCATGGGTGGAAATCTGGAAGCACCCAAGTCCCCTCCGACTAACGGTACTCCTCAACCTTCTTCTCCTACTTCTGACTATGATCGACAGGCCGAAGATGCATTCGTTGGCGAGGTGCGCCAATTCATGGCCGATCAGTCTCAGAAGATGGCTCAAATTGAGTGCATACTCACTGTTGTTCGCAACGCATCAATGTCTACTGCTGGTACAAGTGAATCCCAAGCCAGCCATGCAGAACTTCTCGAACAAGCGGTGTGGGCTGAAGATGCAGCACGACGAGCCGCAAATGAGGCTGCGGAAGCTCGAGCAGAAGCTGCAAGAGCAAAGGCTGAAGTGGCAGAACTAAGAGCTGAACTTCGAGCCTTCCAGAACTCCAGTGAACTTCGACAGGACGTAATCAAAGCACTACTCGATGACCTGTCGAACCAAGTACCTGCCCAGCTTCAATCACTTTTCGAAGGTATGTCCACTCTTCTTTCCCGTCAGGATGATGCCAACAAGGGGGAAAATCAAGGGAATCAAGGGCCAAGAGGGACATCCACAAGCAAGAAAAGGGCAGCCAGTGAACCCTTAACCACTGGACCTCCTCCGAAAGTTCCAAGAACAATGAGCAAGGCAATGGAGGAAGCTAAGAGGAAGGAGGATCTAAGGGTTCAGTGCACACTGGAAATGGAGAAGAGGAGAGAAGAAGACCGAGAAAGGAGAAGAAAGAGGCAAGAACAACAAACGGCCAAGGAGAAGAAAGATGAGCAATTTATGAAAAATTACAGAATGGGAATCAAGGAAGACTCTACAGAATTTCTAAATGGAATCATTGTAAGTCTTCTCAACAAAACTGACTTATCTTCTCACAGTGGCCTCACTGCTAGCGAATGCATCGAATGGTGGAGAGATGGGGTAATCGAAGGCAGTTTCATAGGTGAAGCCTTCATCAACTACCTTCATCTTGATGTATCAGATGAATACCTACATCTGGTAGCCTCTAAAGACCCCATCAAGACACGAGCATCTATCAACGAGAAGAGGAAAGCTGACAAGCAGTAAGCTCTCGATGTCTACATGCATTCTCGATCATGTTGTTCTTTATTTTCTTTCAACTTTTCTGCTAAGTTCTTTTTATGTAAAACATTCCCTTAATCTTAATATATATATCTTTTGCTGGGGGTGTTGCGTGAGTTTGTTCGTCATGCTTAAGCAGATTAGTTTCCTTGTCAAACTTATCGTATGCGCTGAAAATAAAATCAATGTTTATTTTCTTGAAACTCAGCCATATAAGCAAGTATAGTGTTGGCATCATCAAAAAGGGGGAAATTGTTAGGAACATACTGTAATAGGTTTTGATGATACCAAATGTAACGTTCAATCCCCTAAGTCTCGATAGATAGGGAATACATGTAAGTTCGACAAGTAAACTAAGAGCGAAAATACAACCGGGTAATTGAGCTCAACTCGGAAAATATTTAAGCTTAAGGTGAACTTGTTTGAACATCTTAGAAGTTTCGTGTTGTAAGCTTATAGATAGATCAGAAGAAGGCACGAGACATCACT
>NC_044927.1:10230669-10245601 GCF_003576645.1 Ipomoea triloba
CTCATATATAAGGACGTGAAGACACAAGTTCAAAAGACAAAAGAGAAAAGGTTCGAAAAATTCAAGCTATCATAAGAGGTGTCTAGTTCAAACGTTCAAAAGTGCAAGTGCTTATCTGGAATATCATACTTGATATTCATAACAGCGAGAAAACACATCTTAGTGTTTTGAGAGAGTTACAAAGCTTAAACTACTACACATCTAGAAGGTGACCGAAGCTGCACTACAAGGAAGATTATCCATCGAAAGCTTTTGGTCAGATTAGAGATTGTTACACTCAACCTGTGACAACCGAAACAACCTTGCTTTGGAGAAGGCAAGAAGAGGCGGAGTAACCTGGGAGCTGTCTTGTGAAGATCTTGAGGCTTGAGGCGGGTTTGGTGATCAAAGCTCAAGTGCTCGAGAGGTGGAGTAACAAGAAGCGGGGCGAAAAACCTGAGGCTTGAGGCGGGCTTCGTGATCAAAGCTCAAGCGCTCGATATTGTACTAAAAAGGGAAGTTTTAGTGCAATCCTTCTAGGGAGTTTCTAGAAGAAGAGTGGACGTAGGCGGGTTGGCCGAACCACTTAAAAATCTCTCTCGCATTTACTTTCTGTTTTTACCTCTCGCTAACTATCTCTCGAACTGCACTGCATATAACCACACCTCTCGAACTAACTCAAACTCGTGCAAATTAAAAGGGGATAACTTTTCCGCTGCGCATAAAACTTTGTCTTCATCTTGTGAGGTATCGGACCTAAACATCCTAAGTCCAATACACACGAGAGGTCGAAAAAGATTTGCAAAAATCTTATACAAGTCTATTCACCCCCCCCCCTAGACTTGTACCCCATCCCCTTGGGACCAACAGGTATCCCCATTAAAGCATGTACAATCCTTTCTTGCCCGGATCACACTTTTAAGTGCTAGCAAAACCTAGAGAGTATTTCTTTTATCCCCTTTACAAAATAGATGCCCTGTTTGACTTATGATAGCTATACATTGTTTTGATTCACGTATGATGAGCTGCATGGCATTGTTATTTCGGATGTGATTTCATTAAAATTGGAATTGTTCTAGCCCGGATCACACTTTTAAGTGTGGAAAAGGGGCTTTTGTAGTTACCCTTTGAACCCTATTCCTTTTTCCACCGATCCTCATGGCAAAATCGAGGACGATGTTAACTTCTAAGTGTGGAAAGGATGGGTATCACTTTGCTTGAATTAGTTGATTGACCGAGTGATAGGGCATAGGAACTAGAGGGAGTGTTATTGTCAATACTATCCAGGAGGGCTCCCAATCTCGTGTCGAGTTAATATTTGAAATATGCCTTGGAAGTACAAATTTCACCCAAATTGAAGTTTTTTGATCTTATATTATTGATATCTTTGTGTAACTGCATGATATTCACCTATTGATTTTGTTGGGACCTGAGCCAAGGATCTCTCGAAGTGGGAGTGCGTACCCCCTTAGTTTGAGAAAGATAAGCTCAGCGAAGCCCGGAAACTAAACTTAACTTGGTAGGGAATGGGGCAAAAGGTGAGCCTAAGTGAGCAAAGAGTGAAAAACCCTAATCCCTAGGAAAAGGCATGAGGGATTGACATGGTGAAGAGTGAAAAGGCAAAGGCCACTCCTAGAGATAAAAACAGAAGTGAGCCATCTTGCCGGGATACGGGATAACCATTGCACCGTCTTCGAAAAAGCATGGAGCTCCATGTGAAGTCGGTTATCCCGAAGAGATCCTGGAAGATGAGAAAAATAGAGAGGATGTGAGCCGCTTCGCTAGGATTCAGGCACCCATTGCACTGTCTTCGAAAAAGCATGTGGCTCCATGTGATGTCGGGTCGCCTGATGACGTTATCCTAGGAAGTGAGAAAATAGAGTGATCGCCCAAGCCATGGCGATGAGCGGTCTATGTCCCTACCCTCACTTATATTTGCGTAAACGGGCTTTGGCGTACGGTTGGAAATTTGGCTAGGGTGTGCGCAGGGCTTTGGCGTACGGTTGGAAATTTGGCTAGGGTGTGCGCATCGTTCCCACTAGTGGGATCAAATTTGGCTAGGGTGTGCGCATCGTTCCCACTAGTGGGATCGGCTTTCTAGGCCCCTACAAAATGAAAGGTGAACTCTGATTGAATGCATGCTTGAGAGGTGTGAATATAATTTTCCTTGTTACAAATCTATCTTTTGAGATTCCAACTTCCTTGGCATATTCCTTATATTTAGATGACACAAGCTTAGTGGTCTTGGTAGATAGTGTAGGGGATTTCACTCACTCCATTCTAAATGCTCGCACATCACTTAATTGATCAACCGATGAGAGTGCATACTATTCCTGGTGCTTATATGATTAGAGTTTAGAAAAGTATGCTTGCGTGAGGACAAGCAAGGTTTAAGTGTGGAAACTTTGATAAGCACCAAGAATAGTATATAAAAAAGGTTTAAAATTGGATAGAATATAAAGTTCTGCCACCCGTTTATAACAATTTCATGCATTTTAAGCTCGGATGTGATCAAAATCTTCTAACATTGATTCTAGGAAAAGTTTTGAAGTATTTTACATATCGGAAAGGGATTTGAGGCAAAACAGAGCAAAAGACAAACGAAGTCGCAAAGCATAATCTTCCCACGCAGCCCAACACGCGTGTGGAGGGGCGTGGAACATTTCCAGTAGCCGTCCACGCCCTCCACCACGCGTGGTGGCATGCGTGGTCGGGCCACAAGGGCCACTTCGGGAATTTTTGTCTTTTTGTCACCTATATAAACCCCTTTTTCCTAAACCTAAAGGAGAAGGAGCCATAAAATATATTAGATCTGAAATTCCTTAGGGTTCTCCCCTCTTCGGGAAAAATTCCTTTCCTTTTAGATTAGATTAGATTCAAGAGCAAGATAGAGGATTGAAATTTCAAGAACAAGATGTAAAGGAGCCATTCTTATGGGTGGTAACTCTTCTCTTTAATATCTTAATTTAATGCTTGTTTTCTTTGAGATTTTCATTTATTCTTCTTGTTTCTTTATTATGCTAGAGTAGATTAGAAAGGGGATTGGTGGCCCCGAAGCTAAACTATGTGGTTGATTTGATATGAAATTGCTTGTAGAAATGTGAGCCCTTTGAATGTTGGATGATAAAATTGTGTGGTTGATGTTCTTTAAGCTTTGTGCCTAAGAGTGGCCACATTAGGTAGCAAACCCAGAGAAAGTGAGTGTGTGTGCGATAGCGGCCACTCACGAGTCCAACTCACCCACATCTCCGCCCTTAGTCCGAAAGGACGAGGTCCGAAAGGAGTGATAGACATGGTGTTCGATGAAATGCACCAACCGAATGAGGATGTGGGAGTCCAAAGTGTGACGCCACTTGGTAAAGTGCCATGAACTGCCTAGTCAAATCCACGTCATTTGCTTACGAAACCATAAGACGGTAGACCACATAGAGTAGCCACGAGCCTCAATCCCCGCCTTTCCTTTCCCTTTTACACAACCACTTTCAACCTTCTACTTTCTTACAAAATGAATCATACCCTTAACCATTCTCGTAACTCTTCCTTGTCAACTTCCTAAATGCCAACACACATTCATTCCAATTTGTCATCCTTGAGAGACACGACACTCGGGGAGTCTTGACTCTTCGTTTTAACACCTTCCATACCGCATTCACCTCACCCTAGACAAACAATCCTGTCAACTTAACAGAGTTAAAGTTTATACTGAGATAGACTAGATAGGGAACGTCAAGGTGAATGCGTTTGACCGCTCAAAATTTGTGATTCCTAAGTTAACCCGCACATGTAAGTTCAAAATTTAGTTATCCGACAAGTTCAAGAGGCAACTCACTCCCGGGTAGTAAATTACTTAATGTGTTGCATGTCAGTTCAAGTTTCACACCCTGGCATAAAAGTTAACTCTTTGATTCAAGATAAGATGTTGTCTAACCCAGCCTTATACCTTTAAATGTGTGGGGGATTGTTGGGAAACATTTAAAGTCAAAGGCAATTGATGAGGTTTTGTCTTTAAGTGTTGTCCCACATTGCTTATATAACTCACCTTTACTCCACTTGTATACCTCTCCTTCTTTTATGAACTTTGAAGTGTTATGAAGAGGGAATAAGGGGGAACCACGCGCGCGCCGTGATGTAGTATAAATGGGAGTGTAAAAGTGGGTGTGTTATGTCGTTCCGCTGAAGATTGAGGCTATGACACGAAATTGTATGAATTAATAGCACAAGGCACTAGAGCATGTGAATCACTCAGAATTAGGGAAAGAATAATTAACCTAGGGATTTATGGGCAATGCACATAAGAATTCAATTTAGCTACTTTCGTAATCAATAAACAGAATTAGGCTACAATTGCCCCACTATCGTGATGCATCAATCATAACATTAAGCACCTAAGCATTGTAAGCCCCAAAATTACCCATATTCTCATAGTAGGAAAATTAGGTTGAAATTGGTAAGGCTCGAGGTCTCCATCCAACTTTCGTTGTAATGAATCCCTCTCCTAGACTAGCAATTAATTGTGGCCATCAATCAATAACAAGTAGAAATTAATCCCCAAATCAACATAAACCCTAAGTAAAAGATTCAATCCCTTTATGCAATAATCACAAATTGAACATCAAGATTAACAATGGATCCCTAATCCAAACCCATAAGCGAATTACTCACGCATGGTTAAAGTAAACAAAGCAAAGCAATAATAAATAACCATAAACATTGCAAGAAATAAAAGGGGAGAGGAACTTAACTGATAAAGAACAAATCCAATTTCAATCCAAGATTCCAAGCTTGAAATTAAATAATCTAATGTAAACTATGCTAGGGAAATATAAAGAGAATGGGAAAATAATCTAAAACTAGGGTTCAGAACTCTGTAAGGGAACCTTCTCCAATTGTAGAGAATATGTAGAATATATAGGAGGTAGATGGGCCAATTGTAGAGAATATGTAGAATATATAGGAGGTAGATGGGCCAATTGTAGAGAATATGTAGAATATATAGGAGGTAGATGGGCCTTGGCCCATTAGGCAACTTCCAATTCTTTTCCAATTTGTATTCTTCCTTGTAATTTCTTTTATTCCAGAACTTGTCCAAAATGTTTCAAAATTCTTCCTTTGTTGTTCCTTGTAGATAATTCCACACTTGGACAAAATAACACACAAACAATTCCCAATTTCACTAGGACAAGAGAAATAAGCATCAAAACAACTAAAATAAGGGATAAATAACTGTACAAAATAGTGGATATCACGCCGTCGCCACTAGGACAAGAGAAATAAGCATCAAAACAACTAAAATAAGGGATAAATAATTGTACAAAAGAGTGGATATCACGCCGTCGCCCGCCCGCTCGACTTGAGGTAGTGTGGTTGTGGTTAATCTTTTGCTACCTAGCACATTTTCCCTTCTTCTCAAAGTGGACGTTGCTGTGTGTCCAGAAGGTGTCCACGACCGCACTTTTCTCTCCGATTTATGGTTGGCAAGGGAGGATGCTGGTATAGCTACCAGTATATATACAGCTGCCTTCAGTGCACTAAATGCACATTCAAAATACATTTTCCCGTTGCTGTGTGTCCAGAAGGTGTCCACGACCGCACTTTTCTCTCCGATTTATGGTTGGCAAGGGAGGAAGTTGGTATAGCTACTATTATATATACAGTTGCCTTCAGTGCACTAAATGCACATTCAGAATACATTTTTATTCCCTACTCTGCAAAGCTTTCTTCCACGTCATCTGAGCTAGTAATATATATCACTGGTTGTGACCTGTGATTATTCTGTGGGTACCTGTCGAAAGTATATGATAGCCCTAATCTAAATGCTTTTAAGGTACTATTCCTAAACACGCCACAGAACAGCTTTCGTCCTTTCCTTATATTCATATTCCTACGCCAGCCTATATAATTATCTTAGTAACAGGAGAACTGCATTACTCCTTCGTCGTTACATACATATTCATATACGTGCACAACACAATTCACACCCACTCCATCGGTACTCGTTATATTAAATAACTATTATATTATATTTCCTTAATAAGATGTTAGATGAAGATTAATGGAGATTTGGAGCATATTCACACGGTCGAACCTTATTAATTCGTTTATATGACCTCAAACAGGTTCTCAAGGTAAATCTGTAGCACATAGATAATCTAGAAAGAAAAGGGGAAAACACAAAATCCAGTTAATAAATACACGTAAAAGAAATTGTTGGGTGAAGGTCGATCAAGGGTCAAATTTAAAAATTAATGGTCAGGAAAACTATTAGGTAGAGGTTGGTGAAGGGTCAAACCCAACACCTGCTTCTCGAAAATGTTTCAATACATATATAAAGAAATAAAATTAGGGTTCCACTGTGAATTATAAATTTTGGCATAATGGTAAGAGTTTGATGATAACAAAAATATATTGACAAATTTGCAACTTCTAATTATATAGTTTGCTTTCTAAACAACTTCATTCTCGCGCGTTATTCGACGGCCTCTGTCTTCTGATAATGATGATCGAGGAATTTCGACCATGTCAGTCTGCTCACACACCGCAACTCTACTCTTCTAGCACCATCCCCATTTCCAACTCCTCTTTATCCTTTCTCAATGCATGCACTCACCAATTCTACATTTTTTTAGACTAATTGTCGATTTTTTTATATCACTAATACTTAAACTTGTGACATTTTATTTAAGGGTCACACTTGTGTGAGACCGTCTCACGGATCCTTATTCGTGAGACGGGTCGGGTCGGGTCGAAGCACAATGTAAATGTCACACTTATATATGCAAATGTCATACTTATATGCTTAAATATAATACTAATCAGGAATACAATTTTTGTTACTTATAAGAGACAAAGTATTACATTTTTCATAATAAGTAATGTTGACAGATGTCTCTTACTTATAAGGGAAAATATAATACTTTTGAGGAAAAATGTAATACTTTTAAATCGAAATGTAAAAGTATTGTATTTTCCCTTAAAAATATTACATTTACCCTTATAAGTAACGAAATTTTTATTCCTGATTAGTATTACATTTGAGTATATAAGTATGACATTTGTGCGTATAAGTGTTACATTTTCATCTTGACCCGACCCGTCTCACGGTGAGACGGTCTCACACAAGTTTTTGCCTTTATTTAAAGATGTTATTAATTAATCTATTTTACACTAATTGTCGACTGTACTGTAAGGCATTTGTTAACTAGGTAGAGACTTTCTTCAATTCTTCGGTTAGCCAGCTGCTCATGTGTGTCAATTTCCCATTGATTGTGCTAGACCTACTCCTCGAGTCGGTTTAATTAATTGGCCCTGAAGTTTGGCAATAGTTATTGTGTAGACCGTGGTCCATACATCACACAGCTGCGCTATTGGAAAATAAACAGCATAAAATGATAATTTTAGTGGCTTGGTACAAATATCACTGCTGGAAATATTCATTTTTCCGACCACCAAAAAGTGGTCGGAAAAGGGTGATTTCCGGTCGGAACAACAGTTTCCGACCAACTTATTGACCACTTTATGGGTTCGGAAAAAAAGCTCTCGGTATTACCGACCACTAGGCTAGGTGGTCGGAATTACCGACTTCTTTTTGAGGACGTCAGAAACATTGATGGAAATCGTCGGATAAAGAGAACTATTTCCTACCACTGGTGGTCGGAAATTGGTCGGAATTACTGTCCACTAGAAAAAATTAAAATTTGAATTACCAATATTTATAACTAACTGAAATCTTACTGCATATACAATTGTTAAATATCCTGAAAATCATGTTATAATAATGCAAATTTGAACACCACATTTTTAAATTCAACACTACAATTTTAAATTCAACACCAAAATATTAACAATTCAAGGGAATCAAACATTAGTCAATCATTTAAATCCAAAGTGTAGCAATTGCTTCACTATAAAAAATACAGCTATTGTTTGCAGCTATGTTTCACCATCCAAAACAGATTTTCAAATCATTCAAATAATTAATATGCTATCCAAAACAGATTTTCAAATCATTCAAATAATTAATATGCTATCTAATCTTGACTAGAGGGGATAGTGTATCATCATCGGAGGTGGAGGGGGATAGTGTATCGTATAGTGTATCATCATCGGAGGTGGAGGGGGATAGTGTATCGTCATTGGAGCTATTCTTGTTTGGATCTTGATCAAGACTACCAAGATTTTCACTAAAATTGGCAAGTGTTGCTTCCATTTTCTGGACGATATCATGGATCCTCCGATTTTCCTCATGCATATCTTGTTGCTGTTGTTGCATCACTTGATTTTGCTCCTCTAATTGCTTAATTCGAGCTTCGCAAGATGAATGTGAAGTTGATGGCCCTATATTGGATTTCCTGTGTATCATAGCTTCGGGGAAGTAGTATGCGGTACCCGACCCAAATCCTGAAACGTACCCCTTTCCTCAAACCACCAGTGGCCTCCAACCACACTGCTGATTCTGCCACTTGAGGTTGTGTTTGCTTCAAGTTGGTCACAGTTTCTTGAAAAAATAAAACAAGAAATAGCTTCATAATAGATCCACAGACAATGTGTGATAAAGACCATAATAAGTGGATAGTGTAGACAAGAAAAAAGAAGGAAAGTCAGAAGGAAACTCTTAGATCATAAACACAAAATAGCTTGCTAATGCTTTCATCTCAAAAGGCGAATGCTCTAGTTGCACAATATACATTGTTTAAACTTTCTCAACCTCATCAACTAGTTCTATTATTTTTGTCTTAAATCTATTGTTTTGATATAGAGGACAAAATTTATTCTTTCAGCTTACTGTTACTTGTGCAAAGAAGAGGAGTTTCGTTAATGAGACATGAAGAGAGAGGCAATATATCCTCTAATGGAGAGGAATAAAAAGCATTAGTTAATCATGTGTCTAAAACCTGCATATACCTCCACATTTTGTATAAAGAATATATCATAAGGTTGATCATAACATGCTGCATGTCTGTAGTTAATGTTATATTAAGCTCTCTATTAAGGGATTTACATGCAGACACCTTTTAGAGGAATGTTCTTAGACACTAGAACCCAAATATGTGGTACTCTAGAAAATTTTCAGATGGTTAATGTTGGTTGAGCAGTTTCACTAACAATGAATATAGTATGTATTCAGTTCTCAAAACAACATTATGCTTCTTTTTGTTTGGAATGTGTCGCATAAAACCCCTACTTCAGCCAAAAGAGGAGGGGAGGGGGAAAGAAAGTGAAAAACTAAAAGAAAAATCAATGGGGGAGGAAAATGTTTCTGTTCTCCAGAAAATTTGAGCCTGTTACATGTGCAGAGGATGGCATGTTTGATGAGTTAAACAACTAAAAAATCATTTTAACAATGACATGTTCATAAAAAGCAGTTAGAACAAAATCCCAAATGTTTGAGTGTCACTTAAGTATGAAAACTGTACTATAGAATCCTGAAATATCATATCAACACCACAAAAGTATGAAAACTATAGAATCCTGAAACTCTAGAGCAAAAATATGATCATTACTTCATAAGGTATATAGTCCTTGGCATCTAATATCAATTATAACACAAAATTCAAAACAACTCTTTTCAAGCCCTAAGCACTGAAATGCAGAAAACATATGGTAGGAGATCAACAAAGGATCAGTATTAATTTAACTCGAGATGAAGAAATGTAGAAAACATATGGTATGCCGGAGATCTTACCCTTACATATCCAACCAGATTTAGTGATATACTGAACCTGCAAAAAAAGTTGCATGTTTAGGAACTCATAACTTAGGATAGCAATGCATCAGATTTCAAACCTAATTGCTACTGTAGCCAAAGAAATAGCCATCACCTACATATATCAAAAGGAAATAATAGAAGCTTTACCAGCTTTAGTCAACTCAAGAGAAGTAATTCGTGCNTAGTGTATCATCATCGGAGGTGGAGGGGGATAGTGTATCGTCATTGGAGCTATTCTTGTTTGGATCTTGATCAAGACTACCAAGATTTTCACTAAAATTGGCAAGTGTTGCTTCCATTTTCTGGACGATATCATGGATCCTCCGATTTTCCTCATGCATATCTTGTTGCTGTTGTTGCATCACTTGATTTTGCTCCTCTAATTGCTTAATTCGAGCTTCGCAAGATGAATGTGAAGTTGATGGCCCTATATTGGATTTCCTGTGTATCATAGCTTCGGGGAAGTAGTATGCGGTACCCGACCCAAATCCTGAAACGTACCCCTTTCCTCAAACCACCAGTGGCCTCCAACCACACTGCTGATTCTGCCACTTGAGGTTGTGTTTGCTTCAAGTTGGTCACAGTTTCTTGAAAAAATAAAACAAGAAATAGCTTCATAATAGATCCACAGACAATGTGTGATAAAGACCATAATAAGTGGATAGTGTAGACAAGAAAAAAGAAGGAAAGTCAGAAGGAAACTCTTAGATCATAAACACAAAATAGCTTGCTAATGCTTTCATCTCAAAAGGCGAATGCTCTAGTTGCACAATATACATTGTTTAAACTTTCTCAACCTCATCAACTAGTTCTATTATTTTTGTCTTAAATCTATTGTTTTGATATAGAGGACAAAATTTATTCTTTCAGCTTACTGTTACTTGTGCAAAGAAGAGGAGTTTCGTTAATGAGACATGAAGAGAGAGGCAATATATCCTCTAATGGAGAGGAATAAAAAGCATTAGTTAATCATGTGTCTAAAACCTGCATATACCTCCACATTTTGTATAAAGAATATATCATAAGGTTGATCATAACATGCTGCATGTCTGTAGTTAATGTTATATTAAGCTCTCTATTAAGGGATTTACATGCAGACACCTTTTAGAGGAATGTTCTTAGACACTAGAACCCAAATATGTGGTACTCTAGAAAATTTTCAGATGGTTAATGTTGGTTGAGCAGTTTCACTAACAATGAATATAGTATGTATTCAGTTCTCAAAACAACATTATGCTTCTTTTTGTTTGGAATGTGTCGCATAAAACCCCTACTTCAGCCAAAAGAGGAGGGGAGGGGGAAAGAAAGTGAAAAACTAAAAGAAAAATCAATGGGGGAGGAAAATGTTTCTGTTCTCCAGAAAATTTGAGCCTGTTACATGTGCAGAGGATGGCATGTTTGATGAGTTAAACAACTAAAAAATCATTTTAACAATGACATGTTCATAAAAAGCAGTTAGAACAAAATCCCAAATGTTTGAGTGTCACTTAAGTATGAAAACTGTACTATAGAATCCTGAAATATCATATCAACACCACAAAAGTATGAAAACTATAGAATCCTGAAACTCTAGAGCAAAAATATGATCATTACTTCATAAGGTATATAGTCCTTGGCATCTAATATCAATTATAACACAAAATTCAAAACAACTCTTTTCAAGCCCTAAGCACTGAAATGCAGAAAACATATGGTAGGAGATCAACAAAGGATCAGTATTAATTTAACTCGAGATGAAGAAATGTAGAAAACATATGGTATGCCGGAGATCTTACCCTTACATATCCAACCAGATTTAGTGATATACTGAACCTGCAAAAAAAGTTGCATGTTTAGGAACTCATAACTTAGGATAGCAATGCATCAGATTTCAAACCTAATTGCTACTGTAGCCAAAGAAATAGCCATCACCTACATATATCAAAAGGAAATAATAGAAGCTTTACCAGCTTTAGTCAACTCAAGAGAAGTAATTCGAGAAGCTTTACCAGCTTTAGTCAACTCAAGAGAAGTAATTCGTGCTGTGTAACCAGCTTTAGTCAACTCAAGAGAAGTAATTCGTGCTGTGTAATAAGTCCCTCTGGTACTTATCTCCTGTACACGGAATCTGCAATAAGTCCCTCTGGTACTTATCTCCTGTACACGGAATCTGCAAAGTCCTAACACAACTGAATAAGTCACTCTCCCACTTGGTCTCTCCACTCCTCTTGTGAGACATTGTATAGCACATAACTTTGACCAGTTCAATTTCTAAATATAAAAAACCTGACATTACATTAAATTATAAATCCCTAACACTTCAAACAAAAGAGGATATATGACAGATTTACCACTTATGCCAGTGAACTTGCTGCAGACTTTTTCTATCATGTTTGTTAAATCTGATATGCTAGCTTGATTTTTCAAGGTACACTCTACAAAATCAGTTCCAATGCCTATAACAATTGTATATAATATTTTAATCAAAGAATGAACTAAAGTAACTGATAAACAAGTGAAACTCATAGGAAATCACATGGAGACAAAGCAGGATCCACAGTACTAGTCTCTGCGGAATCCTGAACAAGGAGAATCCCAATCACTCCCTTATTTTCTTTCTGCCATAACCCTTGCTCCACCAATTTCACACTGCTCAATCAGTAACATTTTTCATCACACACAAATTGTTGGTCCCAAGGGGATGGGGTACAAGTCTAGAGGGGGGGGGGTGAATAGACTTGTATAAGATTTTGCAAATCTTTTCGACCTCTCGTGTGTATTGAACTTAGGATGTTTAGGTTCGATACCTCACGAGGTGAAGACAAAGTTTTATGCGCAGCGGAAATGTTATCCCCTTTTAGTTAGCACGAGTTTGGGTTAGTTCGAGAGGTGTGATTATATGCAGTGCAATCGAGAAGTTAGCGAGAGATAAAAACAGAAAGTAAATGCAAGAGAGATTTTTAAGTGGTTCGGCCACCCCGCCTACTTCCACTCTTCTTCCAGAAACTCCCTGGAAGGATTGCACTAAAAACTTCCCTTTCTAGTACAATAACGAGCGCTTGAGCTTTGATCACCAAGCCCGCCTCAAGCCTCAGGTTTTTCGCCCCGCTTCCAGTTACTCCACCTCTCGAGCACTTGACCTTTGATCACCAAGCCCGCGTCAAGCCTCAGGTTTCTTTCGCTCGGACAGCAGCCAGGTTACTCCGCCTCTCCTCAAGTTTTTCTCCCCGCTTCCAGTTACTCCACCTCTCGAGCGCTTGACCTTTGATCACCAAGCCCGCGTCAAGCCTCAGGTTTCTTTCGCTCGGACAGCAGCCAGGATACTCCACCTCCCTTGCTTAATCCAAAGCAAGACGTTGTTGATAGTCACAGTTGAATGTAACAATCTCCAATCTGACCACAAGCTATCGTTGAATCAACTTTGATGTAGAGCAGCTTTGGTCACCTTCTGGATGTATGACAGTTTAGCTTTGTAACTCTCTTCGAACACTAAGATGTGTTCTCTCGCTGTATTGAATATCAGGATGATATTCCAAGTTAAGCACTTTGCACTAGAACGTTTTTATCAGACACCTCTTGTTAACCTCTTGACCTTTTTCACAACCCCTTTTTTTTTCTTCACTTGTTTTTCTTTGTGTCTTTACGTCCTGAATAGTTCCGTTGGAGGGAAAACTATTCCGTTTGAAATTGGTCTCCCACGCCGAACATGGGTCTTTGCACAATTTCAGCATTTTTCATGGAGTAGTGGTCTTGTAACTTGAGCCTTTTGTTTTGTAGTGAATATTCCATATTCCACTTTCTTGAGTTCATGCTTCACTTGCTTCTTTTGGATAAAGTTACTCTTTTTATGTTCCCATCATTCCTTGTTTGGGGAATCTGACCACTTCAGGATTGGTGCACTTCTTGACCGTTTGTGGTGGAGGTCTGACGTGTCATCCACTTCCGTCCATTTTGAAACCTCCCGCTCAGCACCTCTTCAATATTTTATCTCCATGATATTCTTCTTCTCCAAACTTAGAGTATTTTATCTGCACATGTTGACTAACATTCAGCCTCTTGGAGAAGTGCCGGTTTATCGAGACCATAAAAGATGTCTCGACCACTTGATGTTTCAATCCCATGTATCGAGAGGTCTATCTCTCGAATATTCTTTACGTCTCGAACTCGATAGGTATATCGAGAGGTCCTTACCTCTCGAACTTGGCTTGTGTCTCGAGACTTAGTTGATGTCTCGTAGACCCTTATTCCTCCAGAGTTGTCTCGTGCCTGCTTCTGATCTATCTGTTTGCTTACAACACGAAAACTTCTAAGTTGTTCAAACAAGTTTACCTCAAGCTTAAATATTTCCCGAGTTGAGCTCAAATTACCCGGTTGTATTTTCGCTCTTAGTTTACTTATCGAACTTACATTGTTTTGCCTATGTATCGAGACTTGGGGATTCTTACTTAACAGTTGGTATCATCAAAACCTATTACATGATGTTCCTAACAATTTCCCCCTTTTTGATGATGCCAACACTTATACTTACTTATATGGCTGATTTGAAAAAGAAAAAGCATTGATTTTATTTTCAGCGCATATGGTAAGTTTGACAACAATTCTACTAAACATGAATAAGTAAACTCACGCAACACCCCCAGCAGAAGATATATGTATTAAGATTAAGGGAATGTTTACATAACAGAGTTTAGTGGAAAAGATTCAAAGAAGTAAGACCAAGAACAACATAAGTATCAATACATTGAAATAAGATGGAGTTTGGACCACGAGAGCTTACTTCTTGTTGCCTTTCCTTTTCTTGTTAATGGCTTCTCGTGTCTTGATGGGGTCTTTCGGATTTACCAGGCTTAAGTATTCATCTGTGACATCTAGATGCCTGTAGTTCCTGTAGGCTTCCCCCACGAACTCACCATCAATTACTCCATCTTTCCACCAAGCAATACATTCTTCTGGAGACATGTTGCTGTGTGTTGATATTCCAGTGATTTTCAGAAGCTTGAATATCTCCAGAGTCAGAATTTGTTCAGTGTCTTCTCTGTTCCCAAACTTAAAGTTTGTCATGAGAAGATCTATCTTCCTTTCTTCTTCTGACTGTCGTTCTTGTCTTTTTCTTCTTCTTTCTCTGTCCTCTTCTCTCCTTCTTTCCATTTCCAGTGTACGCTGGACCCTTAGGTTTTCTGCCTGTTTGGCATCCTCCATTGCTTTGCTCATGATTCTTGGTATTTTTGGAGGTGGTCCAGCTGGTTCACTTGCTGCCCTTTTCTTGCC
>NC_044927.1:10247359-10250127 GCF_003576645.1 Ipomoea triloba
TGCTGTGGCAAGCCTGATATCCTCTCGAAATTGAGCATCTAGTTCAGGATCTTCTTCAGGCTCGGCTTCATCTTCTTGTGCATCAACAGCTATGCCCTTTCCTTTGTCAGATCGACCAAGATTACTCCTGATTACTTGCATTTCATGGGCACGGTTTTGAAGCTCGTCGGCTGGGATTTCAGTGAGATCTAACCAGTTTAGTGCAAATCGTTCCTCAGCCTCCATCTCTGCTGCTCTTGAGATCAATTGATCAAAAAGACCTGTTCTCCAGTTGATCCAACGAAGTACTCTGGAGAAGTCGTCCAAACTCGATACATTCTCAACACTTTGATTCAATCGAGATGTGATTTCAGCATTCAGCTCATCAGAGTCAGCAGGTAGGATTTCTGTTGCTGATGCACACTCCACAGCTTGTTCAGTTATCTCTCGAACAACCGAGAGATCATGTGTCAACCCATCATTCAGAAAAGCTTGCACTGGGTTCCTGACCACAGTGCCCTGACCATCAGCAGCCACCACACAGTCTAGATCTTCAGCTGCTGGAATATCTACCTCTCGAACCACCTGTCGTGGTTCCTCAACAATACCCTGTACTGGATCACTGATCCCAGTACCTTCAACTTCTCGAGCCTCCTCTTGAGGCAAACCAACAGATTCATCACCATCCTCAGCATCATCAACAGCAAGTATATCAACATTTAAAGTTCCTGACAGGGACTTGGTAGGGGGCACTCTCTCAACCTCAGTGGCCAGTGTAGCCTGAGGTTCCCCTTGGGCTTGTGCCCTGTCCTCAAATGGTACTTGTATAACGGACGGTGTCACCTCTCGAACCTGGGTGACAGCAGCAGTCTTGGTCCTTTTGGCCTTCCTTTTCAATTCAACCCTCCTGACTAGGACGTCCAAAAGCTCGTCATCAGACCGCTTCTCCTTAGCTGGGGCTTTCCTCTTGCCCCTTCCCTTAGGCTTTGAGGGCGAAGATGCATCCTTAGCACCTTTTGCCTTAGCTTGAGGTTTCGTTCTACCCATATAGGTATTCCGATGAACCTCTCGCCCTTCCCTCAGTTCGAAGCCCTTCAGTCTCAATAGAAATTGAACAACAACGCCCAAACCAACCTTTTTGTAGATTGTCAGGTCGGAGTTGGAAACTGAGCTCTGCACTTGGTGTTTGAGGCAGTCGAAGATGATGTGAGCCCAGTCCAACTTGTTGTTGTTCCAGATGGCGTGGAGGATTTTCAGAGCGTCCAGATTGACTTCGTCTGTTCCGGAGACCTTGCCGAGGATGAATTTTATGATGAGCTCGGCGGCTAGGGCAAACCTCTCCTTCAAATGAAATCTGCGGAGGGCAGAGGATGCTCTGGGTGGTGCAGTCTCCAATCGGATTTTGTCCCAAAACTCCTGCTTATCCATGTTGTAGTCCGATAGGTGCTTGACTGCCTCCTCCGACGTAGCAAAGTCGAATGCTGCTCGTAGATCACCCACAGAGATTGTTATGGCTATTTCGTTGAAGCGGCTTTCAATCTTGCCCTTCGTGACCTTGGCATGAGCGAACCATTCTGTGTAGTCGAGGTCATGAATGGTTCGGTAGTCATGCGTCATGTACCGCATTAGTCCTGCCTTCTCAAATTTCTTCAAGACTCTCTCCGCCATTGTTGGATTTGGCGAGTGGGTGATGAAGCCATCTTTGTTAAGGATGCTTCCCGCCTTGACTTGTTTAATCTGAGAGCGTATGTGGTCTAGCTCTCTCTGGTATGCACTGGAGGATGAAGATGAAGATGAAGAAGATGATGATTCAGACGCCATTGAAGAAAGTTTGTGTGTTTTGGAGGGAATGTGTACAGCGTCTAAGGATTTGGGGATTTTGGGTATATGGTTTTGAGTATGAATCCGGGTAAAGAAGAAGGATTTTGCTTTTATATTAGGCGGATTCGGGTTGGATATATGGGTAGGGTTGAGAGTTTGACCCGTGGAAGGATCCCGGTTGATTTAAAAGATGTGAGAAGTCAGAAATACCCCTGATAACGGTCAGCTTATAAGAAATTTTGGTAAGGGTATTTCGGTAAAGCATAGAACGGTTTAAGCTTTAAGACAGTGGAGTATTGATATTTTAAAATAAGCATGCTCCCACTAATCAAGATAATGCCCTTAAGTGCGAAAAACCGTCAGTAACCGATGACCACGTGGCTAGCATTTATGTCCAAAGATAGCCGTTCCACCTCATATATCCGTTGAGCTTATCAAATTCACCTTTCGAAGGTGAATGATCTTCCTCATGAGTTTAAGGATCTTCCCCCTGAGTGATTGATCCCTAAACCTCCTTATTCCTCTTTCTTGATCTGGTTAAGGATCTTCCCCCTGAGTGATTGATCCCTAACCCTCCTTATTCCTCCATCTTGATCTGGTTAGGGATCTTCCCTTTGATCCCTAACCCTCCTTATTCCTCCTTTCAGAGATATCAGTTTGTTATCTTTCGAAGTGACCTCTCGAACTACCCTTCTTCGAGACATAATGTATGTAGACAAACTGATCGGGTGACTTCTCGAACTACCTTTCGAACACAGATTGCGAGAGAAATAAGTTTGATTCATTTAAAAGATATCACTTGGAACATATCCTTAAGTTCATTTAGTGATTTCCAGATACATTACATATGAATCAATATCCTATTAAATTCCCTAGAAACTTTTGTTTGGCCTTGGTCAGCCTAATAGGAATCTATCGTTAAGGCAGGAACTAGCCATCTAAAGTCCTATTTGTCTAATAACAGAACT
>NC_044927.1:10253996-10258008 GCF_003576645.1 Ipomoea triloba
TCTTCCTTGCTCCTTGCTAGCATACATAGGGATGGTTTTGCAGACCTCCAATCCACTATGTACATGTTTCCTTTCCTTGCTGCTTCCAAGACGACTTCGAGAGATTCCTCGTTCATAATCTGACATTTGCTTTTGGTGAAGACAACTTTGTGGCCCTTGTCACAGAACTGGCTTGTACTAAGGAGATTGAACTTGAGCCCCTCAACGTAGGACACTCCTTTAATAACCAGCTCATTCTTTTGGATTTCACCAACAGCTCTTGTGCGCCCCTTCTTCTCGTTGTCGCCAAATGTCACCAAGGGACCTTCGATAGGTTGGATGTTCTCAAGCAGTGTTAGATTTCCAGTCATATGTCTCGAACATCCACTGTCAATGAACCACACGTCCCTGGTGTCCTACAAGAAAATCAAGCAAGTTTAGGTACCCAAACTTTGGGTCCTGGTGGGTTAGTGAGTTTAGGCATCCATTTATACCTTGTGCCCATTATTCCAGGCCTAGGCGCAATGTAGCCATTGTACGTTTGATAATTATAAGGAATGCTAGCAAAGGTTTTAGGCTTCTTTGGTGCATAAATCAACTTAGGTAGAGACTTTTCGACCGGCTTATGCACCATGCCTTTCATACGCTGTTTGGTCATGTGAAATTGCTGAAAGTGAGGTTTCTTCCAGAACTTGTGATTTGATGACCAATTCTCACTAGATGGATAGAGTCTTCCTTTCTCCATCCGTGAGTTCCTAACTATGTGGATCTCAGACCTTCCATATTTGCCTTGAGGTGCATTATATGGAGTGTAGCTCTTTTTGTACTTGGAATGGCCTTGCGAGAGATAGCAAGGTGATCTCTCGATATTGTTTACCCGGCCATTCTTCGTAGCTTTCCTATACTTTCCATTGCTGGTGTATAGGGACGGTTTATGAATAGCTACTCTGGTCTTTTCTGTTGGTCCTTTATGACCTTTATTTGGTTTGGGTTGAGATCCTCCATTTCTTGAAGTTCCCAAACCATTGGTCTGTTTATCTCTCGAGAGATGGTCTTGATGGAACCCTAGCCCGGTTCTATCACTTGTAGGTCTGTGATCATTCACCATTTTCTCCATAGCTTTGGAGGAATTAGAGTATGATGCTATAACCTTTCTAAGATCATTTTCTGTGATCTCTCGAGTTTTGCACTCTTCAGATAGTAGGATTACTTTGGCTTCTAACTCACTTACTTTGAGAGTCAGCTCCAAATTCTCTTTCGAGACGTTCTTAAGCATATCTCTTTCAGCAGTTAGCTTGCTGTTTTCATCCATCACTCTAGCATGAGTGCTATTGGCGATGTTAAGGTTCCTTCTGAGCGATTCCAACATCTCGAAGGGGTCCTCATCGCTTTTAAATGAAGAACAACGAGAGGTAGAAGTAGAGCAGCGAGATGTAGGAGTAGAGGTTACCTCGTTGTCAATGGCCATTAGGCATTGATTATCCTCTTCCTCGGTGTATAAGCAGATGAGCCCCCTCTCATCCTCTGAGCTGCTGCTGCTTTCGATGGAGCTCGACGTCTCGGACTCCTCGATTGTCCTCTCGAATTCTTCAGCAACAAGCGCCTTCCTGCGCTGATACGTCTTTGATGATCCTTTGAAGCCACCTTGTGTTGGCTTCTCCCTGGATTCCTCTATTCTCTTGGAATCCTTGCCTTCTTGGCCCTGATGCTTGCTTACTAGTGGGTAAGGGCATTCGGCCTTGAAATGTCCCGGTCTTCTACAGTTGTAGCATAGACCCTGATTTTCCTCCTCCGTCCTTCTGGATGGATATCTCTCATTTTTCCTTCTTGAGGAGGAAGGTGAACTTTTGTTGCTCTCCTGGTTCATCTTCATGTATTTCCTGAACTTTCTCACAAAGAGAGCAAACTGTTCGTCAGACATAACATTCATAGGATTAGAGTCTGACCTTGAAGATGTGGATGGTTGCTCAGCAACAAGTGCTACGTTTCGTCGATCCACAATGTCCTCATCTCTTGGGAACATCTCGAACTCGAAGGCTTTGAGATCCCGGAAGAGTTTGTCTGTTGTGGTTTCCTTCAGATCTCGGTGATCTCTCATCGTGATCACCTTTACTTCCCACTCCTTAGTGAGGCCACGTAAGACCTTCAGGTTCAGCTCCTTTTGTGGGATCTCCTTTTCAAGGTCACTGATCTCGGTTGTGAGCTTCATGAACCGAGACTCCATGCTGTCGATGCTCTCTCCTGGCTTCATCTTGAAGTCTTCGAACTTCTTCATGGCCACGGTGAGCTTGTTTTCCTTTTCCTGTTCGTCACCTTCACCAATTAACATCAAAGTATCCCATACCTCTTTTGCCGTTTTGCACTTCCTCACTTTTGGGAAGATGGTTTCGTCTATAGCTCTGAAGAGAATATCCTTGGCAATATTGTCCAGGTTGTTTCTCTTCCTATCATCACTGGTCCATTCTTCCCTAGGTTTTGGGATGTACTTTGGTGTTTCTTGGGTTTGAACTGCAGCAGTATTAACCATTAGGATCTTGACTGGTCCAGAAGTTATAACCTCGGCCATCTCATCATGGAGGGCTGATAAGTACGCAAGCATGCGTGTTTTCCAGTCATCGAACCTGCTAAGATCAAAGAGAAGATGTCTCGACAACATGCTGTCCATATTGAAAAATTATCTCGTGCTTTGAAAATATTTAAGAAGATTTTTCAAAGAAGGATCTCTAGGCAATATAAACAAAGGTTTATATCGATCAGAGAACCTGCTCTGATACCAATTGTTGGTCCCAAGGGGATGGGGTACAAGTCTAGAGGGGGGGGTGAATAGACTTGTATAAGATTTTGCAAATCTTTTCGACCTCTCGTGTGTATTGAACTTAGGATGTTTAGGTTCGATACCTCACGAGGTGAAGACAAAGTTTTATGCGCAGCGGAAATGTTATCCCCTTTTAGTTAGCACGAGTTTGAGTTAGTTCGAGAGGTGTGTTTATATGCAGTGCAATCGAGAGGTTAGCGAGAGATAAAAACAGTAAGTAAATGCAAGAGAGATTTTTAAGTGGTTCGGCCAACCCGCCTACGTCCACTCTTCTTCCAGAAACTCCCTGGAAGGATTGCACTAAAAACTTCCCTTTTTAGTACAATATCGAGCGCTTGAGCTTTGATCACGAAGCCCGCCTCAAGCCTCAGGTTTTTCGCCCCGCTTCTTGTTACTCCACCTCTCGAGCACTTGACCTTTGATCACCAAGCCCGCGTCAAGCCTCAGGTTCCTTTCGCTCGGACAGCAGCCAGGTTACTCCGCCTCTCCTCAGGTTTTTCTCCCCGCTTCCAGTTACTCCACCTCTCGAGCACTTGACCTTTGATCACCAAGCCCGCGTCAAGCCTCAGGTTTCTTTCGCTCGGACAGCAGCCAGGATACTCCACCTCCCTTGCTTAATCCAAAGCAAGACGTTGTTGATAGTCACAGTTGAATGTAACAATCTCCAATCTGACCACAAGCTATCGTTGAATCAGCTTTGATGTAGAGCAGCTTTGGTCACCTTCTGGATGTATAACAGTTTAGCTTTGTAACTCTCTTCGAACACTAAGATGTGTTCTCTCGCTGTATTGAATATCAGGATGATATTTCAAGTTAAGCACTTTGCACTAGAACGTTTTTATCAGACACCTCTTGTTAACCTCTTGACCTTTTTCACAACCCCTTTTTTTTTTCTTCACTTGTTTTTCTTTGTGTCTTTACGTCCTTATATATGAGAGTAGAGGAATAATTCCGTTGGAGGGAAAATTATTCCGTTTGAAATTTGTCTCCCATGCTGATCATGGGTCTTGCATATTTTCAGCATATTTCATGGAGTGGTGATCTTGTAACTTGAACCTCTTTGTCTTGTAGTGAATGTTCCATAGTTCACTTTTCTTGAGTCCATGCTCCACTTTCGTCTTTTGGTAAAAGTTACTCTTTTTATATTCCCATTATTCCTTGTTTGTAGGGAATCAGACCACTTCAGCATTGGTGCACCTTTTGACCGTTTGTGGTGGA
>NC_044927.1:10258178-10370421 GCF_003576645.1 Ipomoea triloba
TTCTGTGTCTTTACGTCCTTATATATGAGAGTAGAAGAATAGTTCCGTTGGAGGGAAAACTATTCCGTTTGAAATTGGTCTCCCACGCCGAACATGGGTCTTTGCACAATTTCAGCATTTTTCATGGAGTAGTGGTCTTGTAACTTGAGCCTTTTGTTTTGTAGTGAATATTCCATATTCCACTTTCTTGAGCTCATGCTTCACTTGCTTCTTTTGGATAAAGTTACTCTTTTTATGTTCCCATCATTCCTTGTTTGGGGAATCTGACCACTTCAGGATTGGTGCATTTCTTGACCGTTTGTGGTGGAGGTCTGACGTGTCATCCACTTCCGTCCATTTTGAAACCTCCCGCTCAGCACCTCTTCAATATTTTATCTCCATGATATTCTTCTTCTCCAAACTTAGAGTATTTTATCTGCACATGTTGACTAACATTCAGCCTCTTGGAGAAGTGCCGGTTTATCGAGACCATAAAAGATGTCTCGACCACTTGATGTTTCAATCCCATGTATCGAGAGGTCTATCTCTCGAATATTCTTTACGTCTCGAACTCGATAGGTATATCGAGAGGTCCTTACCTCTCGAACTTGGCTTGTGTCTCGAGACTTAGTTGATGTCTCGTAGACCCTTATTCCTCCAGAGTTGTCTCGTGCCTGCTTCTGATCTATCTGTTTGCTTACAACACGAAAACTTCTAAGTTGTTCAAACAAGTTTACCTCAAGCTTAAATATTTCCCGAGTTGAGCTCAAATTACCCGGTTGTATTTTCGCTCTTAGTTTACTTATCGAACTTACATTGTTTTGCCTATGTATCGAGACTTGGGGATTCTTACTTAACAGTTGGTATCATCAAAACCTATTACATGATGTTCCTAACACAAATCACTTAGGGTTTAAGATTTAGAGATAAATGAAATTAGGAATAGAACTAACCTGTAGAAATACGGCGAAGGCGACTAGAAACAACAAGGAGCGCATCGACGGCAACGAGAAATAAGCAAACAGCGAGGAGGGACGGCAACGGCGACGGGCGGCTGCGAAGGCGAACACAGTGGGCGCTGCTATGGGCGAAAACCTCCATTGACCAAGCTCTGCTATGGGCGACGAAGTTTCTGGAGGTACGGTGACAGAGTTGCAACGAAAGCGCCGACTGAGTTTGAGTAGCGGCTACGGCGGCGACGGAGTTTGAGCAGCGGGTGCGGCGATCTGCTTTTCTTTTCCAAGTGTTTGAACCGATTCTTTTTCTAAAGTCTCTGCAGTAATATATATAAATCAATTTCCGACCACCTAGTGGTCGGAAATAAAAAATCTAATTTAAAAATTTAAACAGGCTCAAAATATTCCGACCACGTAGTAAAAGTGGTCGGAATTTCCTACTACTTTCTGATCAACATAATTCTTTGACGGAAAAATGAAAAAAAAAATACTTTTTGCGACCAGTTTTTTTGGTGGTCGAAAATGAGGTCGGAAAATCGATAAATTCCAGCAGTCTATATGTGGGATTCATTTTCGATTTGAGTCGGGTCAAAGTGGTTCGGGTTCTTCGTAATTAGACAAAAAGATTGATATATTGTACGCACAAAATAGAAATGGGTGAATGAGAAATTAGTTCTCAAATTGACCCAATTGAGTTGGAAAAAAAAAAAGGAAAAAGCTTTAAAGTACGGAGTAGCATTTTGTGCCACATTGGTTTGGAAAGTGGGTTAATTTGCACTACTATTTATACAAGATTATTTCTAAGGTTTATTGAATTGTATAGCATAGAGGCTTTCTCTCGCGCGCAAGGGGTGCAAATCAAATCCCGAACTGAGCTTGGAAAGGCTTGACTTGTGTGCGCTGGCGCCTGCGGGCACGAATGTTGTTCGGACTATATAATTGAACTCGTGCTAACGGGTGCTTCGCCTAGCTATTAGGACGGTTGTCTCGTCTCGTGTACGATTCGGGTAGTGACATTTTAGAGTCTTAATTCATCTTTAATTATTAGATGAAATGTCATGATTAAATGCTATTTAATCATCTCTTCCACTATATATATTTTCAGGTATTTCCAAGTTGAGCAGTAGCTTTGATACAGCAAGAAGCACATTACACACACTACAGAAATTCATTTTCTCCCCTCAAAACGATGTTCTTCCTTCTTTCTAGCCACCTATGTTCATCTCGCGTTCTCATCCGCTGGGTTCCAAGTTTGAGTGCTTAAACGTTGGAATTGTGGTACGTTTTATCCTGGGAAACCTAGACCGCAACGCTCCTAGCACCCCAGAGGCGATAAATAAGGTCTTAAGGAAAGAGTGCAACTCGACTCGTACTTACAACCTACCCAAGATCATCCTCCTCGTCCTCCTTGTTTTTCGAGGTTTTTTCTAACCTTTTGTTGGTTTTCTGATTTCTCCATTTTCAGGGAATTTTCGAGATTAGCTATGTGGACCACGGTCCAAAAACGACGTTATTTCGCTCAATTTTTTTAAGCGATCCGGTGCAATATATATTTTTACAATTCATAATGTACATTATTTTAACACATAATGCACATTATCTTAATACATAAGTTTCATTATTCTGACTCATAATATATATTATCTTAACTTAGAAGTTTCATTATTCTAACACATAATGTATATTATCTTACCCTAAAAGTTTCATTATTCTAACTCATAATGTACATTATTTTAACTCATAAAATTCAACGACGTTGTTTTGGATCGTGGTTCACACAGCTATGTGGACCGGTCACTATCCACACAATAATAATTTGCCTAAGTTTGGCAGGGCTAGGTCAGCCTACCAAAGTAGAAAATTTTGGGAATTGCAAATATGATAACATAATGCATTCCGCATGCTAATTTTTATTTTTTTGAATACTTCTGACTCTATTACTATGCGGTATCTATTCATAACTACTTTCTCAACCTATTGAAGCACAAGAGTCAGTATTGACTCCACTGAGGCTACCTTCCGTATAAAGGGAAGGGTTTGATACCACTGGACTACAAAGTCCTCGGCGCATGCCATATTTTTATTAATTACACCATGTAGCTAGCTTAACTAGTAGCCCGCTTTGAATAAGAGGATTGTATTGTATAATTTTATAGTACTACATTACATTAATTGGCAAAACGAATAGCACGCTCTTTTTGCCCTGTGTTCACACTCCTCATGGCTCTATAAATTGCGCCTAACACCTAGCATGCCCAAATGCAGCAAATTAAATCACTTCTATTCTCGAATTATCGAACTCAACCGAATTATTAATACCAACCATGGCCAAATATCATACTGTTGTACGGGCCGCTTGCATGGTAGTACTATTGTGCATGGTGGTGATTTCACCGCATGCAGAAGCCGCTATTACGTGCGACAAGGTGCTGAGCAGTATTAGGCCGTGAATATGGTATATCATGATGGGAGGGAGAGGGAGGGTTCCCCGAGAATGCTGCCGAGGCGTTGAGTCTCTGCACCGTCTTGCAAAAACCGCCGCCGATCGTCGCGCTGCTTGCCAGTGCTTAAAGTCCGCTGCCCAACACGTCCCCGGCGGCGGTAACGTCATCGACAGAGCTGCCAAGATCCCGGACAAGTGTGGGGTCCGTTTACCTTTCAAGATCAGCTCCTCCACCAACTGCTATAGGTTCTCTCTCTCATATATCAATTGATTCATTCACAGACCATAAATTTAAGGGTCACACTTGTGTGAGACCGTCTCACGGATCCTTATTCGTAAGACGGGTCGGGTCGGGTCAAAGCACCATGCAAATGTCATACTTATATGTGCAAATCTCACACTTATATGCTCAAACATAACACTAATCAAAAATACAATTCTTGTTACTTATAAGAGAAAAAGTAATACATTTTTCATAATAAGTAATGTTGACAAGTGCCTCTCACTTAGGGCAAATATAATACTTTTGAGGAAAAGTGTAACACTTTTAAATTGAAATGTAAAAGTATTGTATTTTCCCTTAAAAGTATTACATTTATCCTAATAAGTAACAAAAATTTTATTCTTGATTAGTATTACATTTGAGCATATAAGTATGACATTTGTGCATATAAGTATTACATTTGCACTTTGACCCTACCCGTCTGATGGTGAGACGGTCTCACACAAGTTTTTGCCTAAATTTAATATATTTTGATGATTATGGAGTACTGCATGTGTTCAATTAATAATTTTCTGTTTTGGGAATTTATTTGGGTTGTTTTGTTTGCAGGATCCCATGAAATCTTGAGAGCAACCTAACATGATCCAGGAATTTCCTCCAATTCAATCCTAATATGATGTTACGCTTTATGTTTTTGCTTATATAATAATAATAATAATAATAAGGAAAATTATATTCCTTTCATTTTATGTGTCTGGTTTGCTTAAGGAGACTTGACTGAAGTGATTTTTAATTTAAATTTTCTTAATATTAAATTTAGTATTAATATACAAAATTTATATATTTAGAAACTACACCAAAGTACTATTAAACACAAAAAAAAGTCAAATTTAAATATAAGTAAAAAATAATAGAGAAAAAAAATATTGATTTGACCCAAGTATGACAAATAAAATGGAACAGAGGGAGTACCTCTACCCCTAATTCTACCCGTCGTTATACCGTGGACCATGTGTCATGGTTGATACTGCAGTTGTGTTGAACTAATACTGCATGAAATGATACTGCAGTTGTGTTGAAAGGAAACTGCAGTTGCGCGGAACAGAGGCTGTGTCATCCATATGAAACTGCAGTTGTGTTGAACGGGTACTGCAGTTGTGTTGAAAAGATACTGCAGTTGTGTTGAATGAATATTGCGGTTGTGTTGAACGGATGAACAGCCTCTGTTCCGTGCAACTACAGTTTCCTTTCAACACAACTGCAGTATCTTTTCAACACAACTACAGTATCCGTTCAACACAACTGCAGTATCAGCTATGATCATGGTCCACAGTATAATTTGCGTAATTCTACTCCAACTTCTATTCCACACTCATACTATTGATATAAACACTTTTAGTAGGACTCACATGATGAAAATGTCTAGCCATAGCTTGGCATCTATGTGAATAAAAGTGATAGAGTAAAAATAGAGAATAAGTTTAACGAATAGAAAGGGTTTTTCTCTCTAGAGTTTTCTCTTCGACTTCTAGCTTCAGGTCGTCTCTTAACTTCTACACCGGATATTCCTCCCCCTTCCCCCACCCCTCCCTCTCCATCTCCACCGCCATCGAATGCTACCTTGCATCTGCACCTCTTGCCACCAAACCGCCAGCTGCGCTCCTGATCAAAGCAAGAAGCCGATCGATTCCATCACCTTTGCCAAGCTTTAAAAAAAAAAAAAAAAAAAAAAAAAAAAAAAAAAAAAAAAAAAGAGGAACAAATCTTAGTGGATCAGGCCTGGTAATGTGATAGTGGCTTTGATTTTGGAAAGTGTCAGTTAGCTTGGGTTTTGTGGATTATTCTTGCAATAAAGTTAAAGCATCATATCACACTGATGTTTCCCTTTTGCTTTGTGTACTGTTAGTAAGTTCTTTATTTTAGTTTTATTACTTATTTTCCTTTGTTTCTTTTACGAGTTTGTTTCCTCTCATTTCTTTGAGAAGTTCTTTTTATATGCGTCAAACGATAATAACATATGTGAACCTCTTATACTGAGCGACCGATGGTAATATTGTCAAGACAGTAGATACTTAAGTGGTGTGCAAGACTTATCAACCAGAGTCAGTTTTGGCTACATTTGACCAGATCATTAATAAATAATAACATTAAAGAAGCCTTAAGTTCCTCCAATCATTTCAGCTTCAAATTTGTGAAACCGCCAATCAAGTTTTCTGACTATAAAGAATGTTTTATATTATTCCATCGATCTTGTTTCAACTTATGATTTAATGAATCAGCCTCTTTATTTTAAAAAACGGAAATTGATAGTATGTGTAGTAGAACTCTATTAATAATAGGGGAATTGAAGTTAATTTTCTCAGCCGGTATATCAGAATAAATTCGAGTTTTGCCTTCCTTTAATTTAAGTTTGTCTAGGGCTAATATTGTGTCATTGTGCGGTAGCTTTAACTTCTACATTTCCAATATTCGCAATATATATATATATATATGGTCATGTTCAGGTGTGGCCGTGCGGTTCACACCACTCAATGTTACGAAATACACCACTCAATGTTAAGAAACACACCACACAAATATGCGCTGTGGTGTGTTTCTTAACATTGTGGTGTGTTTCATTGTGTTTCATTGTGGTGTATTTATTAACATTGAGTGGTGTATTTCGTAACATTGAGTGGTATGTGACCGCACGGCCGCACGGGAGAACACAGCCGCATTTGAACAAAAATATATATATATATATATATATATATATTGCATTTTGATGTAAAAGTATTATTATTCCCTCCGTTCCATTTTATTTGTCGGTTAGCCAGATTTAATCGAAGTTATTTTTTATTTGATTTTTTATAATATTAAATTTAGTATTTGTATATAAAATTTATATATTAATTTATAAACTACATTACATTAAAAGTATTATTAAACAAAAATTCGCAGTTATTTTCTGGTGCTGTGCGCGAGGTGCTTTCCGAAACTCCGCATGATGGAGTGGCAAGAGGCGCTGGCCAAAGTTGCGGCATGAGGCGCTGAACAAGATATTTTGGGTTTTTTTTTTTTCTTTCTTTTTTTGCATATTATTTCTTTGTGTTATAATTTGGCATTTGGAATTTGAAATTTGTTTGGTATTTGGAATTTGTTTGAATTTGGTATCTGGATTCGGGGTTGAATTTGATGTTTAGATTTTCTTTGTCAAGCATCGTTTTTGGTGATTTTGAATTCGGTGGACAGCTTGTGATTTTAAATTTGTTTAGATTTGGTGATTTTGAATTTGGTGTCTAGATTTGGTACTTTTGATTTTGAATTTCTCAGCCAAGCATCAGTTCCTCTCGGAATAGCCTCACAATAATTTTTTTTTCTTATTTAATTTGGAGTATCTGCGACCCTTTCAACTAAAGAGGATCACGGATACCCTTGTTAAAAAAAAAAGGAATAAGGGTCAAATAGGCCACTAAGTGCACACAAAATTGCAATTGGACCATTGAACTCAAAACAATTGCAATTAAGTCCCTGAATCAACCAATACATTGCAATTTTTCTAATTACCCAGTTTTACAGGTATGTTACCGGTCACTTTGCCAACTTGGCTGCCATGTGGCTTTTTAAAATATTTTGGCTAAAGTGTCATCCTGCATCATGAATCATTCACGATTATTCATCCCGCACCATTGTCTTCAATAAGTGATTATTCGAGCCATAAACTAATTTTTTTTTTGCACCTAGTATTTTTTGTAGGTTTTCCGGTAAAATGTTGACATGTCACCGGTTTGGGAGCTGATGTGGGCTTATTTGTTAATGATGTGGCTTTTTTTTTAAAATATTAATGATGTGGCTTATTAACCACTAATTACAATTAATTAAGCCTTAATTAACCTTAATCATCTTCCACCTTCACCACGTACCGAGCTGCCACGCCAAGCCGAGAAGAAGACCAGATTTCTGTTTCACCGCCACGCTTCACGCCACCGCCGTTCCACAGCTCTATTTCGCCGGTCGAGGAGATGAGAGACAGGAGACCAAGCTACAACCGCCGCTGCCAAGTCCAAGCCGCTGGAGGAGGAGCTCGCCGGAAGCACGATTCGGCCACGCTGGAGCAGTTGCCTCACCACCAAGCTCCGCCGCCGCCCCCTGCTTCACTGTCTAGCTGCCGGAGTTTCATTGTTGTTGATGTTGTCGGCAGTTAGTTGAGAGGGACGAGAGGCAGATCAGAGATGAGCTAAAAGGGTGAATGCCTGTTGAAATCTGATCTGAGCTCGAGTTGCTGATTTTGGTGTGGCTGAGGTGGTGGCACCAAACCCATGTCTGGCATTGCAGGCTTCTTGTGGTTACATTGCACCAGGTATATATACATATATTGCCGTAAATCTTTTCAATTTACAATTGGACTTGCATCATTCCATTTTACATGTAGTAGTCCATATAAACATTGGTACATTCTTGTTTCTGAACTTGCCAGTATTGATCATATCAATTTAAAGCGAATTTGATCTGCATTTGTAGAATATGCATACACGCTTAGGGTGAACGAGAAGAGATATATACAACCGGGGTAGTTTTTTTTTTTTTTTTTTGAATGGAAAGTAGGAACTTGCAAAGGATAGCATTACATTAACTGAAACAACAATCTGAAGTTGGGTAAGAAACACAAGTCAAGACATATCCCTCTACCATTTGGTTGTCATCGAGAAAAGACCCATCAGATTGATCCACAGCGCCCATTTTGATCTTCCCCGCGCAGGTAGAGCATGCCCCGGCTCTGCAAGAGTATGGCAATTCAACTCCCGCGTTCTCAGCTGATGCAGTCACTCTGTAACGGTCAGCTTTCAGGCCAAATGATTTAGAGACCCTCTTTACAGAAGTAATGGATGATGAGCTCTTCACAAATGCACTCTTTGGTTGGGTAAGAGGGGCACTTCTGAACATGCAGGTAGATGAAAGTCTTACAGTCGACATGGTTCACCTAAAAGTTGGTTTTCCTTTGGGAATCTAAGACCGGACTTCCGAGGGGAGGGTGAGGCGCGAGACATGGGAAGGAAAGAGCCCAGTAGATCCCGAGCTCGGGGAAAAGGATTTAGTGAAGTGGGTATGCACCACACTGGACCAGAAAGGCATAGATAATGTGATTGATCCAAAACTGAATTCCTGGATCAAGGAAGAAATCTGCAAAGTTTTGCAAAATACGAAAAAATAAAATAAAATAATAAAAAATTACATGTCAGCATCATATTACCGGTTACCTGTAGAAAACTTACAAAAAATGCTAGGCGCAAAAAAAAAATTAGTTTATGGCTCGAATAATCTCTTATTGAAGATGATGGTGCGGGGTGAATAATCGTGAATGGTTCAGGGTGCGGAATGACACTTTAGCCAAATATTTTTGTTCCTTATTTAATAAATATATTAATATCTATATCTAAACCTAATAAATTAGTTTATAAAGCACAACAATTCTTACGAAAAGAGAGACAGATTGTGATCGTCTTCTCCATCTTCATCCTTCTTCATCGCCACTCTGAACCCTAGGAAAGGACGGAACTTCATCGTCAAAATTTCAGATTGTCAAACCTCCATACCACACTGGGGAAAGACGTGGGTAGATTCTTCAACAATGTCTTCGTCAAATTCCAGATCATTTTCTCCATCTTCATCTAACTTCACTAGGCGTAGTGTCAACTTACAATATGAGCCTGCTTTGTATTGCAAATGTGGGTTGAAATCTCCGTTATGCATAGCTCGTGATAGTGGCCGAAAATTCTTTGGTTGTCAACAATGGAAGGTTAGATTACAATTATTGATATAAAAGTCAATTGGGTATGGAGTTAATTCATATGTGGCATTTTTAAAAATTAATTTGTGTTATATGTCAATTATGTAACAGGAAAATGGTTGTGGATTTTTGGTATTTATTGATGATATTATGATGAATGCTCAAATTCAAGAAATCCCGGTCATTGATTATGCGTCAACAGTAAATGCATTAAGAGATTTGAGTTGTATTATTCAACAACTAAGAGATGATATCTCATCTGTCCAAAGAGAATGGGAGAGAGTTAAGATGTCAACAGGTGATTCTACTCAAGGTGTTAAGGAAAATTGGTCCAAGATGCTTACTTCTATAGTTGTGATAGGTGTGATTTTATTAGCAATGTTGCTATGCTTTGGGCAAAAAAAGAGTAATAATCTAAATTTGCCTATGTTGTAAGATCTTTAATTTATGTTAGTTAGTGTGGAAAATTAGTATATGTTGATGGTAAATGTTGTTGGAATTGGTATTGTAATGTTGTATGAAAAAAATTAATGTAGTAATGGGAGCAAGTTATTTTGTGTTATACTTTCAAGAACTATATATGTTCTTTTGCTGTTCAATCAAATTTCCATATTTTATTATGTTCATATCATATATTTGTGAAGCATGTAATTTATCTTTGAGAATTTTCAGTATGATAAAGGAGGCCAAAACCATCATTCTTAGTATAAGTCATTCAGTAATTTTCAAAGTTCACAACATAGTATTCACTAATATTCATAGTACAAGTCATAACAACACTGACAATATTCGACATTCACAAAATAGGCAAAAAACATTGACAAAATGAGGCTTTCATAGTAAGTCAGTCAAAAAGAAGCTTCCACACTGACAATATTCTTCGCTTCCACACCGACAATATTCTTCATTGCCTTCCCTTAGTTGCACCACTCGACTTCTTTCTTCCTTGATAGATTACACCCTAGTTGCACCACTTGAGTTCTTTCTTCCTTGATAGACTACACGAGTTGCACCACTTGAGTTCTTTCTTCCTTGATAGACTACACGATGTCCTGATTGTCCAGGCTACATAGTGCAAATCATAATTCAAATTCCAATCAGTATTATATTACAACGTTCATACATAATTCAAATTCCAATCAGTATTATATTACAACGTTCATAGTATAATATAAAATATGACATAAATTAAGTTGAAAATAACTTACATTAATTAGTATTGCTTCAGTATGTGGGTTTGTGTAAATACCAAATCCACCACCTCTTCGTTTTTGTTGATTAGAAGGTCTAGAAGATGATGTTGTAGCTGCATTAGCCGATGGTGGACCTCTTGTAGTTGGACAATATTTCTTTGAATGGCCCTTCTCTTTACATAATGAACATGTGATAATCCTACCTTGTCGTGACAACTTTCTAGCAGGGGGTTCATTAGGCTCACGAGTCCTCTTCTTCTTTGGCCTACCAGTCATGGTTTTAGGTACAGGAGCCAAGATTTCTTCACATGTTGTTCTAGGCCAACTAAGTTCTCCATTTAAAGGTTGAATAGTGTGGCTATAGATCATTTTGTAGACTTCTTTGGAGTAGCACTCATCAATGAAGTCTTCAGGGTTCTTACTTTTATCAAAAATGGCACAACAAGCATGAGGACATGGTATACCAGTTAGATCCCAACTTCTACATGAACACCTTCTTGCTTCCAATTTGACCTTGAATTGTTGCTTTCCTTTCTTTATCTCGTAGTTGTCATCTCCATTGAAGTCAACATGCCACCCCTTGCTATCCATTATATTTGCATTCAGTTTTTGCATCACTCTAGGTCCATAGTTCCCTGGCCATTTCTCTACATTTTGTCTTTTGGTTGCAATCCTTGTCATCATGGCCACTTTAATATCTTCTAACATTGGGATTATTGGCTTAGACCTTGCTTTCACAATGGTTGCATTGAAAGCTTCACACATATTGTTGTCAATTGAATCACATTTTGAATCTTGCCTCATGAATGCTTTGCACCAATATTTTGCAGGGTAATTTGCCAAATCCAATTTTGCTTGTACATCTTTCTTCCCCAATTGTTCAAGCATGAACTTGTATTGGTCCTCATTTGTTGAATTAGCACACATCCAAAATAGCTTCTTTAAAACTTTGCCTCTATGTTTCTTGCTCTAATTAGCATGGATGTGTCTGGCACAATTTCTATGCTCGGCATTAGGTAGCAATTGTTGAATGACATTAACCAAACCCTATAGTTTTTTTCAAAAAAAAAAATAAAAATAAATATATATATATATATAAGCAGATTGATAAAGCAGCAAATTACAGACTAATATATAATCAGGTTACAGACTAATATATTAGCAGGTTACAGACTGATTCAAAACAAATTACCCAAAAAAAGATCAGTAATAATAATAATAAAACAGATTACAGAGATTACATACTGATTACTATTAAAAAAACATATATTACATGTTGACTACAAACAGATTACAAAAAAAAAAAAAAAAAGAAATAATAATAATAAAAAAGATTAACAGAGATTACATACAGATTGCATACTGACTATAGATTACAGACCACAAATTAAACTACAAACCACAAACATATTACAAACAGACTATCCTATTAGTTGCAAAAGAATATATCACAGTAAACAAAACAAATATAAAAACAAAAAAAAAAACAAAAAAACAAAAAAAAACAGACTGCACACTACAAACACAGATTACAGACCAGATACTACAAATTGACTATAAAATAGATTACAGATTACAGACAAAAAAGAAAATTATAAACAAAATAAAATTTTATGAGCCAATTATAAACTTGCCTTTTGTTGGTCTGAAATTATTGTCCATGAGTAACTGTTGGTGATTCCCAAATCCTGAATCAACAGCTTTAAAAACCACATCCAAGACTCTTTGTTCTCTATCTCAACAATTGCCCATGCAATTGGATACATTTGGTTATCAGCATCTCTCCCTATAGCAGCTAGAATCTCACCCTTAAGTGTTCCTTTAAGAAAACAACCATCTAGCCCAATAACCTGCCTACATCCTGCTAGAAAACCCCTTTTCATTGCATCAAAACATACATACATCCTCTGAAATGTACATGGGGCATTCTCAACTACCCTATTAGTTGCAATAATCACTCTGCTCCCAGGATTTGAATTTAAACATTCATCTGCGTAGTCCCTTATTCTTTTGAACTGGTCTGAAAAACCTTGATTCATTTTCTTCAAGACACCTTTATGAGCTCTTCTTACCATAGCCACATTAACATTTATCTTTAGCTCTGCCTCTATATCATCCTTCAACTTAGTATGCTTTATGGTTGGATCTCTTATAATCTTGTCTTCATATTTTTCTTCAATCCATTTCTGAGTTACAACCCTTAAAGTGTACCTACAATTGCACCTATGTTCTAGATGCAATGTTTTCAATTGTAAGCATTTATATCTCTCTTCCCAACTACAATGCACCAGAAAAGGACAACCACTCACACATTTGACTCTAATTCTATTTCTCTCATTCTTATAGAAGTGGATATCTCTCTTGTGATGCACTGCATATTTCACCATTGCACTCTTAAATTGTGTTGAATCTTCAAATAACAATCCTCTCTCTAAACCTGGATATTCACACTCTGGGTTATATGAAGGGAATCTGAATTTCTTATGAGTTGATATAGGCTCCCTTTCAACGTCTTTTTCAGACTCACAACTTGGTGGATCAGCAGAGTCATAGTAATAAGCATCACTACCATAATCAGCAATAGTTGGATCAATAACATTTGTCTTGCCTTTGGCCTTTGCCTTTGTCTTTGATTGTGCCTTTGCCTTACCTTTTCCCTTTCTAATTTCCTGCATATTACCATCCTTATTGAGGTCCTCTTCTGCTGCATCAAAACCAACATCAAACTCTTGTGTAACCCCTTCATTAAGGTTTTCATTATCTTCAATTTCCATCTCATTTTCAGCTTCATAATTACTTTCAAAATCAGTATCCTCTAGAGCATACTCATCATGAACCTCAATATCAGCTTCACCATCAGCTTGTCCTTCATAAACAATTTCAGTTTCATTTCCTTTATCAACCTCCTCAGGTGCAGGTAACAAGAAATCAGGTACCACTTCAGCTTCATCAATTCCATGATCTACAAAGATATCACATTTTTTCCACATCTTTGCCAAAGTAATTAGGTCTAGAGTGATTTGATCATTCCATAGACATATGACATTCTCTAATGGTTCATGAGCTGCTTTATAGTGTAGTGATTTAATGTTACCATATTGCCCCTCTTTTATATACTTAACCAAGTGTGGATATGAGATCAAATCTGGATCAGTTGTTAGCTTCATCACCTCACCATTTATATACTTTAGTTTAGGTTGTTGTATAAAATTCCCACCATGGTGGACCACTAATTCAACACTTGTCCACATGTCTGCAATAATTTAGTATACTATTACAAGCTATTTTAGACAAAGTAAAGGTACATTATAGTCAAAAGAGAAACTGTAAAGTAAAAATCTACACAGTTTAAGGTATAAAGTGAAACTATACCCAGCAGACCAAACACACTGCAACTGGACCCCATTTGCACCCAAAAAAAAAAACAGTAGAATCTAACATGATATATACAAATCATAAAGCATTCAACCACATGTGCAATAAAATACTCAACAAATTTCACTATGTACGACAAAAAGGACCACACTTTTGAGTAAATCAAAAACTTGCTGGCATTTTTGAGACTAATCAAGTACAGACAAGAAGGTAACACAATCCCCACAACCATAAACCCTACAACACCCAATCGTGAACAAAAAACAATGACCCACGATTATAAACCCTACAATCATCTTCTTTGTATTTCTTACAAAAACTTAGTATTGTAAGATTAAAGTATACGATATAGATGACTTACTTGGATTTGCACTAGCTTAGGGATCACCAATGGTAGAATTTCGGATTTCGGACAAGCTCACCGCATTTCGCACTTGGAGGAGTCGTCAAAGGATTTTGCTCAGAAATTTTAGGGATGGACAGAGAAACAGAGAGTTTATATGTTTAAACATAAAATGAGATTTTAAAATAATGCCACAGAGAAACAAAAATATTTTAAAAATGCACATGGCAGTCAAGTTGGCAAAGTAACCGGTAACATACCTGTGAAACTGGGTAATTAGAAAAATTGCAATGTATTGGTTGATTCAGGGACTTAATTGTAGTTTTTTTGAGTTCAGTGGTCCAATTGCAGTTTTGTGTGCACTTCAGTGGCCTATTTGACCCTTATTCCAAAAAAAAATCACGGATGTTTTTATATAAAAGGGTCGTAGATTCTTTTTTTTTTTAATACTACTAACTCTATTACAATGCAGTATCTGTTCATAACTACTTTCTCAACCTATTGAACCACAAGAGTCAGTATTGCCTCCACTGAGGCTCGAACCCACCACCTCCCGTATAAAGGGAAGGGTTTGATGCCACTGGACCACAAGGTCCTTGACAAGGGTCGTAGATTCTTAACGTTCTGCAATCTCACCGCATGAGTCACGAAAAGTCTTGTACAAGGGTCGCGGATGACCAGTCATTATACGGTAGACAATGACCCACAATGCATTGTGGACCATGGTTACAAAATGCCGACGTTTCATTAAGTAAAAGAAACGCATGTCGTAAGTCTTAAAGGAGCTCCGTAAAGGATATTACAGTTCATCTCAAAAGATATTGTCTCACATTTTATTTTATATTAACAAATGAAACTGTAGTTGTGTTGAAAGGAAACTGCAGTGTATCTGAAATGAAACTGAATAACAGTTTCACATATTTGAGTGTATATTGTGATAGCTCTATTTCTAAACACTTTTTTACCCCCTATTTTATCTATTTTTGTGAGCTAAGTGGTGTGTATAATTGAATGGGATTTAATTTAATAATCGTTTGTATGTTTGTGTTTAATTTATAGGTGCAATTTGTCCACAACGAGTAGCAAGGGGAGCATTTTGGAGCACATTGGATCGATTTTGGTAGCATATGATCACGCTCAAGGAAGGCTAGGAGTAGCGGAGCGCGAAACGGAGCAAGGAACAAAGCAGGAGGCACCTACACGGCCACCCACACGGCCCATATAGGTGGCCATTTCGATCTGTACTGCTCTGTATTTATGCGTTTTGTTGCAATTTTTGTCTAAGTCCGAACCCTAGCTAGCTTAGTCTTGTTCTCCTTCATTTCTATAGACCTAGATAGCTTAGAATAGCTTACATTTACACTACTCTTGCACTTTGGAGGCTTTGTATTGCGGATATAGGTGATTTCAACCACCATCTTCATCAACTTTTAATAGAGAACTCTTACTTTTCCATCTTTCTTCTTATTTGCATTTATTGCTATGTTTATGACTTCCTTGTTAATATTTGCCATGTTTATGCTTCCTATGAGTGAGTACTTAGCTATTTGGGTTAGATTAGGGTGTTATTGCTCCTATTGATGCTAGAAATGTAATCAATGCATAAAAGGGGATGAACAAACCCACCTAGGATTCTTGAGTTTGTATTGGGTCTTTAAGTTCTCGTCTAATAATTAATACGTAGCAATTGTTACTTGTGTTTGGAAAGTCTTTCATCTCAATGGAAATTGGATGGAAGACTTGAGCCTTGCCAATTTCAAACTCATTTTCCTTCTATGAAAATATGGGTAGATTGGGACTTAAATATGTTTGTGTTCTTCAAGAGCTTGGATTGATTCACCACGAAAGTGGGGCAATCTTTGTTCTAATCCTTGTTATTGGTAGGATTCATATGTGCATTGCCTCAAGACCCTAGGTAAATTGTTCTCTCCCAACTTTAAGTTTTTAAAACATCAATAGAGCAATACCTCCAATTTAACCCATCTTTAATTTTCCCATTGAAGTTTCTAGAATTAAATTTATATTCCCTAGTATCCAAAAACCCAAAAATATCTTAGTTTAATTTGCTAAATACCCTAAACCAATGATTTGTTTGGATCCTTATGGGTTCCAATACCTTGGTGACTAGAATTTAGGTAACCGCTCAATTACTCGCCATAGTCTCAATAATCCCAAGCGGAATGACATTATATTACACCCATACCTTTTCACCATCACCCTACATCTACATCATATTGTGCAATGAAACTATAGTTATATTGAAATGATATTGTAGTTGTGTTGAAAGGGAATTGCAGTGTATTGTAAAAGAAACTGTAGTTGTGTTGAAAGGAAACTGAATAACAATTTCATATATTTGAATGTATAATATCGAATAAAACTGTAGTTATATCGAAAAGAAATTGTAGTTGTGATGAAAGGAAACTGCAGTTGTGTTGAAAGGGAACTGCAGTATATATAAAATGAAAGTTAACGGCGCGCGGAACAGAGCCGTTTCAGCCGTTTGTTTTCATTAATTAAAACGATGTCGTTTTGATGCATGGACCACAATCTATTGTGGACCGCAGTCCACAATAAAATTTGCGCGCGGATGACCTGTTTTGCACTAGTGATTCTAGAAAACATACTAAAGAAAAGAAAATGAGGATTCTAATTCTAAAATTAGCGTTACTGGCATTATCAAAATCTTTTTCACAATTTATTCCTAACATTAATTATAAGTTACAATAAGAGACCGTGTGTGTAGTTGCGTTGAAGGAAAAAAAATGGAATAAACTTTTGTCTAACCAGGTGGTGCCAGCATATATGCACTGTTGAATAGTAGATTACAACTACTGCATATATAGTACATAATAAATGCGATGAACATTTATTTCAACAAACATTAAATACAAGCGTGAATAATGCACTCCAAAATTTCAACCAACTCAAGGATATGATATAATATGATAAGATGGTAACCCAGTGGGGTAGCTCAAGTAGCAAGTGAGTTCTCTTTGTGGGGAGGAATTTCGGGAGAACCCGGGTTCAATTCTCCCCCGGAGCGAATGTAGGTGGACTCCGGACCGTTAAAAGGACGGAGAGAAAGCTCATGTAAATTTACCAAAAAAAAAAATAATAATAATATGATAACATGGTGAAACATATATATAATAATTTAACCTACGGCGTAGCTATCTATTCCTGTAATCATCGTACATATATATAACTTGTGGTTGTAGCGCCGAACCTATTCCATTTCCGTTATTCACTTTCATTCCGGAAAATGAGCAAAAATTATGCGAATAGTTGCAGTTGTTATACATGGTCCACAATGCATTTGGCGAATAGTTGCAGTTGTTATACATGGTCCACAATGCATTTGTGTTGAAAGTAGTGAACTGCAGTTACGCGCGAATAGTTGCAGTTGTTATACATGGTCCACAATGCATTTGTGTTGAAAGTAGTGAACTGCAGTTACGCGCGAATAGTTGCAGTTGTTATACATGGTCCACAATGCATTTGTGTTGAAAGTAGTGAACTGCAGTTACGCGCGAAATAGAGGCCGTTTTATCTGTCTGATTTTATTAATCAAAACGGCGTTGTTTTGATGCACGATCCACAGTAAAATTTGCGCAATGGTTGAGCGAGGGACAAGTACTTTGGTAGTGCAATACCAAAGTAGTTGTCCTTCAACCATTCGCATAATTTTTGTATTTGAATATTACCACCATTTTGCAGTGAACTTGGGGGTAAAAGCAGAATTTGAGAAGAAGGGAGAAATTAGGGTTGATAGGGAGAGAAGGAGAAGAGAGAAGAGAAGAAGACAATTCTTATTATCTGGCCTCCAACATTTCAGGGAATTTAAATACAAAGTTCAGTAAGTATCAAAGTAATAAATGGCCTCCAACAATTCAGGAACGCAGCAGAAGAGGTTGCTAGGAGGGCTCAAAATGACGTCGTCTGACAGGGCTTCAACGGATCCCAACTGCCAGGCCAAAACGGTGTCGTCTAACCTTTTACTTGCTGGCTTCTACCTGTTGTTCTTCCAACGACGCCGTTTTGTTTGTGGGTAATATTCTTCCTTCTCTGCCTTCTGGTTTCATCCCTTGCCTCCCACTTACCATATTACCCAAATTACCCAAATTACCCAAATAGCCTTCCAAGCTCGTTACACCGCCCTCCCCTCCAAGGGATCCTTGTCCCCAAGTATCAAATGAGGGGAATTAGTTCTTTAGGTGATAGTAATCCTCCCAAGTAGCACTTTCTTTGCGGAGGTTAGCCCACTGTACATGGATTTCAGTCACTACTTTGTTATTTTTCTTTACCAATCATTTCCCTAACACAGCCACAGGCTCTGTTAGGATTTGGCTTTCATTTCCAATAGAAGAAGGGTTCAATTGTGCCACCACCTTATCACCAATCTTCTTTATGAGCTGAGATACATGGAACACTAGATGTAACAGTGTAGTAGGGGGTAACTGCAGCTTGTAAGCTACTTCTCCATTCCTGGCTATCACTTGATATGGCCCATAAAACTTAGAAGTCAACTTCAGATTACTCCTTATAGCCAAAGTGACCTGCCTATAAGGTTGAATCTTATGATAAGCCCAATCTCCCACTGTTAAGGTTCTTTCACTTCTTCCCTTATCTGCCTGAACCTTCATCCGATTTTGTGCTTGCTTTAGGTTCTCTTTAAGTGCTGCTAAGACAACATCTCTCTCTGTTAACCAAATAAGGTCCCCATCTGCTGCTTGCAGATTAACAGCCATCAGGGGAGGAGGGTAACCATATAGAGTCTGGAATGGGGTACTTTTAAGGGAGGTGTAATACTTGGTGTTATACCACCATTCTAAGAAGGAAAAGGCGCATATTGTTATTTTAAAAAATAATAATAAATACAATATGTGTTTGTTCTATTATACCTTTAGAATATACACCAATGGTCCGTATTAAAAAAAACATTACGTGTCTTTACCTGTTTAGTAACAAACGCGTATTGTTTAAAAAAATTTGAGCACTTTACGCATCTATCAACAATAGACTCATAAATTTAACGCTTATGCATTTGGGCCATACACATCTGTTGTAATACAAATGCTTATTATCTGCTAAACCAGACGTGAATGACACTTTGTGTTACACAACTACGTAAGTCTTTTGACAACTTTACTGTATGTTAATAGCTCTACTAATTTGGAGCCTAGTAATTCTATATGGGCTTCCAAATTCTACTCCCATTTTATACTCCCTATAACATGACATTCCTTGATTGCTTAATTTAGTAGGGATCATGATGTTTATCCATTCATCTTTGTAAGTGTACAAATGATACACATTTGGACCACCTTTAATTGGCTTAATTATTAGTCAAAAACCTTAGTTTAAGTTTTATTAGGTAGTTTTTTTCAGTTTCCTGGTTTAAAGGCAAAATTCTCTTCGCACAGTCTGGAGCAGCGCTAGCGAGTAATCCAGTGGACGGTTTTTATTCAAATCAGAATTCAGTCTTCATGATCCACATTTTGCTCAGATTTACACTTTTGGTTGAGCCTTATTTTGAGTGGTTTTTAGCTGCAAATATTGAGGGAAGATTGGTTAATAGTTTGGCTATAAATATAGCTCAAACTCATGGGATTCTTTAAAAGCTTAATCACAATTCTAATCCCACTTCAATTACTCTTTCGAATCAGATTTTACAAGAGGATTTCATACTGGTTTTTCACAGTTCTTCACGTGTTCTTATCCTGGTTGGTTTAAGGTTCGGCCGTGTTGGTGAATCTTGATGTATTACACAATGTCAGCTTGAAGATGAGGAAGGCTTAGCTAGGAGTACATTTTGTAACCATTAGTGTAGGATGGTTGTTGTGTGACTCCTTGTAACCTTTGTGATCATCTAGTGGATTGGGCTGACGTGAAGTGCCCCGCAGACGTAGGAGTGGAGCTCCGAACTGCGTAATCAATTCTGGTGTCTGGTTCCTTTTATTGCTTTATTGTTTTTATGTTTTTATTTATCTGTTTTATAGTTTATTTCTTTCAGATAAATAATTCCTTTATAATAAAGTTGGAACCTTTAGCTAATTTATACATTCAAGACCCACAATACAATTTCAATTGGTATCAGAGAGCCCGGAGACTTAAGTTATTAGTCTAACCGATCTGGCTGCAAAATTGTATTTCTTGAACTTACAATTGCACAGTGCTTTATTGTTTTGGCTATACGTTATTTTGTTTATCTCACTGTGTGTCAAGTCCTCTAGAATGGACAAGTATAGACCTCTTCCAGCACTAACATGGAGTGACGATGAAGCAGACCCAGAAGCTGAACCTCTAGCATTAACATGGAGTGACGAAGAAGCTGACCCAGAAGCTGAAGAAGAAACTTTTGGCAACTTCGTTGCGGTCACGTCCAGGATTACAACTGATCCAGAAGATGAAGATGAAGAGTTAGCTGATTCAGAAGGATGTGACTACAATTCGGCAGAAGATCTTGAAACCCCTGCTTTTTCTTATGAAACCGAGTATAAGAAGTTGTATTNTAAAGCCAATCGTAACTTGTGTAGTCAAGTAGGGATATCAGAAAAAGCCATCAATGTGTACAAAGATCAAATAAGTGAAAGAGATCTACAACTCAAAGCAGCTTCTGAACAAGAAGCCAAGCTAAAACAGGATGTGGTCAAGCTTACACAGGAACTGAATTCATTCAAGGAAACTAGCACTAAGATATTATGATGATATTATGAAACAGTCTCGACGTACAAATTGAGGGGGAGCATGATTATCATATTATCTTGGATTCTCCAATGCTCATATCTTTGGATTATCATATTATTTGGTTAATCATCCGGATCATCATATTATTTTGGATCCTCATGTCATTTGAATTATCAACTTATCTGGTCTACTCTACTGATTGATGTATTCTCTTGTTGATGAATGCGATTGACTATTTATCTTTATCCAAGTGGTGAATATGGATATTATTAGTGATGCATGGATAAGATATGGATAGTTTGGGGAATTGGTTGTGACTACAAATCTTCTGGGCACTCTGTCAGCTTCTAGTCCTAACTCTAGATGATCACCTTTGGAAATTCCTTTGTCAAAAGGGGGGAGTAAATATTCAAGGGGAGTTGTTTCTGGTATGGGGTTTTTTGGAATTTTATGAAATAATCTTTGTTTATGCATGGTATGGTTGATGGTTGGATATCTGGTTTTGGTACGTACTTGGTTTTCTCTATTATATTGGATTCGTTCTCAGAGTGGATTATCTTTGAAGTATGAAATATATGAGTTACATGGGTATATCTGAATCAGTTGATGTGACCGTCAGAATCATTTTGAATATCTACTATCAGTTATTGGTATGGTCTGTCTGATCCTGTTTGAATTGAGAATAATATCTCTTGAAGATCTTTGGAAGCCTATGTCAGGTTCATCTAATACGCTATGCTTTTACAGTTTTTGCTTCATAGGCTATTCATTGTAAACAAATATACTTGAAGGCCTTTTTTAATGAAATTTGGTTACATATTCTGTTGTCTCAAAAGTATATTTGTAGTTTAGGTTTTTGACAAATAATTGCCAAAGGGGGAGATTGTAAGTGTACAAATGATACACATTTGGACCACCTTTAATTGGCTTAATTATTAGTCAAAAACCTTAGTTTAAGTTTTATTAGGTAGTTTTTTCAGTTTCCTGGTTTAAAGGCAAAATTCTCTTCGCATAGTGTGGAGCAGCGCCAGCGAGTAATCCAGTGGACGGTTTTTATTCAAATCAGAATTCAGTCTTCATGATCCACATTTTGCTCAGATCTACACTTCTGGTTGAGCCTTATTTTGAGTGGTTTTTAGCTGCAAATATTGAGGGAAGATTGGTTAATAGTTTGGCTATAAATATAGCTCAAACTCATGGGATTCTTTAAAAGCTTAATCACAATTCTAATCCCACTTCAATTACTCTTTCGAATCAGATTTTACAAGAGGATTTCATACTGGTTTTTCACAGTTCTTCACGTGTTCTTATCCTGGTTGATTGAAGGTTCGGCCGTGTTGGTGAATCTTGATGTATTGCACAGTGTCAACTTGAAGATGAGGAAGGCTTAGCTAGGAGTACATTTTGTAACCATTATGTAGGATGGTTGTTGCGTGACTTCTTGTAACCCTTGTGATCATCTAGTGGATTGGGCTGACGTGAAGTGCCCCGCAGACGTAGGAGTGGAGCTCCGAACTGCGTAATCAATTCTGGTGTCTGGTTCCTTTTATTGCTTTATTGTTTTTATGTTTTTATTTATCTGTTTTATAGTTTATTTCTTTCAGATAAATAATTCCTTTATAATAAAGTTTGAACCTTTAGCTAATTTGTACATTCAAGACCCACAATACAATTTCAATCTTTTTCTTCCTCCAATCAAAATTGAACACATACAAGTGGGAGTAAAAGTTGGGAATACAAATTTGGGAGTCCATGAAGTATTTTCCTTTGGAGCCTCTGCTAAATTTCCTTCTATACCGAATATCCATTTGCTAAAAGACTTTGTCTATCGACTCGAGTCTATCACTCAAGAACTCGATCAGCCAACTGACTAGTTAGTTGCTAAAAGTCAACTCTCCTATTATTTTTTTTTATTAAACTACGATATGTCTTGAGTAGGCACTCGCTCTTCTGTTACTTAATACTTAGCTAATTGTAAGTTAGGCGATTCTTCCATATCCGTTGGGTTATAACTTTGTCATTTGTACCATTGTTGGCTAGACTTATAGAAAACATTTTGAGTCATATTTTGATGGGGTTCTAATTTTCTTAGTTAACTTTGCATTACTTATTAGCAATTCGCTAGCATCACCAAAATCTATCTAAATATAAATTTTAACAGGATTTTTGCAATATATATATTGAACAATAAAAGTATACTGATTGTAAGATAATATCTTTAATTGTTTTCATTAATTAAGACACCGAGTGACATAACAATACTATATCAGGTTGAATTGGCCCCTAGGGTTTAGTCTAGTTGGTTCATCGCCTGACTTAAAGGTCATGACTGGAGGCATGTATGAGAAAATTAAACTTAAAGGTCATGACTAGAGGTATGTATGAGAAAATTAAAAGGCTCAAAAGATGCTCGAAGGTCTGGATTAGGATCCTTATGCGCACATGAAGACCGCGACTTACGATTTACCTCTGAAGCGGCTCTAGGAGCAGGGTCCTGTGAGCATGAAGATTAGGATCTAACCGGTCGGTGGGCTGATTGTGCGACTTAGTTACTCACGATTTACCTTTGCAGCGGCTCTAGGAGCGGGGTCCTGTGAGCATGAAAATTAAGATCTAAAGATGAGCTAATTGGGTGACTCGCGATTTACTTCTGCAATGATTTAGGAGTGGGGTTCTGTGAGCTTAATTAGAATGAGTTCGGCGAAATTAAGAAATACTATAGCGGGTTGTCCTTATCCATCTATTTTTCTCAGCTCTTTGAAACCACGTAATAATATCATTAAAACTCTATTACGTGTCAATCAGTCATTAAACACGTAGCTGGCTATATCGGCACAATAAAATTAAATCAAAGAACAAAAATAAGTTAGCCGTCTGGCTAGTAAACCTAGATCCATGGAAGATGATATACAAATAGCAGTGAATAATTAAAACGGCGACAGCAAGTAGTTTAACAATAATTCAACAACCATGTGCCACCGCCATTAACTCCCTCACATTTTCACACCTCTTAGCTTTCTTCACAATCACTTCCTATAAATTAAGCATCATCTTTATCATCTCAAATCTCAACCCATATCTGTAAACACTCACTGCTTAAGTATTATTACTACTGCACTAGCTTGTTTAATTTACTACGGGTTATATATGGCGAAACTTCAAAGTGTTGCACTTCTGGCTTGCATGGTAGTACTCTTGCACGTGCATGCAGGTGGCGCTATTACGTGCTCCGAGGTGCAAAACGATCTGATGCCATGCATTACCTATATCATGGGTGGGGCTAGCGGCGTTACCCCCAGCTGCTGCGACGGCGTTAGAAATCTCAAAAACGCTGCCGCCACCGCTGACGACCGTCGGGCCGCATGCCAGTGCTTGAAATCAGCTGCGGGATCCATCCCTGCCGGTGCTGACGTCGGCACCGCCGCCAAGAACTTGCTACGACAGTGTAATGTCAAGCTTCCTTACAGGATCAGCGTTTCCACCAACTGCGATAAGTACGTACTGCTCTCTCTGTGTCTCTTATTCTGGTTACCTTTTGTTTTTTAGACACTTATGATTATTTATAAGGTAATATCTTTTCTAAGTTTTCTTAATATTTTTAAACTTAAAGAATCAATGTCCTCAATGCGGGGGTTCGATCCTATGACTACATATTTAGAATGGTAAAAGAGGTGTAATCACTATATTATCAGGGTTTGATGATTTGTGACCATCCATTTTGGTTATCTAATTATATATATAATTGAAAGATTTATAATTTTTATATTTAAAATTGTGTAGCTCAATTATAGTTGTATAAGTATGAAACTTCAATTTATATGAAAGGTTGGAGATCAATTTTGCTTTTATATATATATATATATATATATATATATATATATATATATTGAAAAATATTATCGTTGTTACTCTTTGTTAATGGCCAGTTTATGAAAAATACTGTATTGTTTAGTAAATTAATTTTAATAATCTTCTTTTTTAATGGTTTCTATTATTACATTTTGCAGGATCAATTGAGAGTTCATGAGCAGTTGAGAAGTTCCTCCGTTCAAACACCGTGCTAGGATATATATGTGTGTGTGCTAAGCCATGTTTTGCAATAATTGGAAGGGAACTTTCCCGGACAGTGTTTATATTTCATTTCACGATGAAACTTATGTTGTACGGAGGTGTTAAATTATATATCCTAATGAAGTTTATCGCGTGTTCATTTGTGTTTACTTGATTATAAAGACTAAAGAGTATGTAACTCCAAAAAGATGGCGTTGGTTTTATGACTTTTGGGATAGTTAAAGGCAGGTCAACACTACTATTAGAATAGCCCGAATATAAGAAAAACAGTAGGAAAATATATGGAGAGAATATATGTATTGTATTGCCCAGAATTGTTTCCTCTCTCTCATGTATGGAGGATCCATTTATACATATTTTGAGCGTAAAGCCCTACAAGGAATAAGAATAATGGATGCCTCATATTGGGAGTCCTTGTTATATTACAAATAATAAGCCTTAATTCTATTTATTTTATAAATACTAAGTCCAATTGTTATCGAACTTTTCGGTAGCTCTGTACTGGGTCTCCTTCTTGGGCCTTCTTGATCTAGTTACTCTTTTGGGCCGGTCAATGTGGCCTAGGCCTAGTATATTATCCATCATCCAATCCCCACTTTCTTGAGATTTTGTGGTTACGAAGTGCCTAGAAAGTATACTAAGTCATCTTTTGGTGATCATCTTCAGTTGAGTCGACCTGCAAATAAGATTTTTTTTCCGACCGACCACGTAGCATTTCAACATCCTGCAAAATTTTAGGATACTAATTAATTAAAAAGCATCTTCGTGAGATGCACCCCACCAAGCTAAGTGGGTATGATCTGGACCAGTTAGTTTCCTATCCTAAGTTTAGTTGACCACTCCTAGCACGTGATAGTTCCTAAATGATAAACAGTAATTTCATACAAATACAAAATATAGTATACACGCACATAGAATAATATTTAAAGAAATATTTATAAGATTACGTAAATATCAAGAATCAGGAATATGCATAAGATACGAAAAGGTTTGAAAAAGCCTGGTTATCTAGCCTCGTTACGAGGAGTGCCTCGTTGCAGGGGGTGACTTAAGCCAACCACTACGCTCCGAGTGGGGAACCCTTATGTCTCCAGTGTTAATATGAGTCTTCAATTCCACTGCCTAGTGGGTATACATTTCTTCCACACTGTGGTGGTATATGTTTCTCCCATACTGGCTAATGGGTATATGTCTTCCACCTTTCGACGGGTATATGTCATCCACCTTCCCGGTGGGAAGAATTCTTCCACTTTATGGCCGGTGGGAATTGACTTATTCCTATGCCTCGTTTTTTTAACTACCCGCGAATTCTTAGACTCTGCTTTAGACCCTTTTACTTACTAGACTATTCTCCTATGACCCCTATACTATGCCCTAGACCTCTTACCCATAACTCCCTATCGTACCTCATACCCTTCAACGTCTGAGCTTGCCATGTAATATAGTTCGTAGCGCGGAGCTTACCTAATGATAATGATGATAATTATAATAATAATAATAATAATAATAATAATAATAATAATAATAATAATAATAATAATAATAATAATAATAATAATAATATAATAGTAATAATAATAATAATAAGGGTATTCAAAAAAAATAATAATAATAAGGGATTATTTGGGATAGGGCTGTCAAAGTGGGCCGAAACTCGCGGGCTGGCCCGCACCCGCCCCGCGGTGGGGCAGGTTAGGGTCACAAAAAATATGGCCCGCAAAATAGCAGCCTAACGGGCTTGGCCCGCGGGCCAAGCCCTATTAAAAAAAATTAAATAACCGACGTCGCCTACATCAACGCCGAAAAATAACCGACGTTGTATGTCTAAAAAAACCGACATTAGAAGTGTTTTCTGTAATAGTGAAACAATCTTCTTAATTAGAGTTCAAAGATAACCCTTCTATTTCTAGACTTAACGTATTTTATTTTAAGTGTCACACTTGTGTGAGACCGTCTCACGGATCCTTATTCGTACGATGGGTTGGATTAGATTGGGTCAATACGAAAATATAATACTTATACTGAAAAATGTAATACTTTTGAAAAAAAATGTAATACTTTTAAATCAAAATGTAAAAGTACGTATTACATTTTTTTTCAAAAGTATTACACTATGTTTATTCCTTAGTAGTATTGCATTTTCCAATATAAGTATTAGATTTGATCTTTAATATAAGGGAGAGTCTTTATACTAATTATTTCTTTGATTGTTTTGATACCAACTAAACAATGGAATGCATCCATTTTTTTTTTATGCCGTATATGTTAATAACTACTTTTTTAACCTAGTAAAGTACAAAGAGTCAATATCGCATCGAACCCACCGCTTCTATATGAGGGTGCAACTGGGTGCCACTAGACCACAAGATCTTGACTTCTTTTCCACAAGCCCTGTATACCTTTAAGATTTTGAAATCAATAGATCAAGAGTAAGACGAATAAGAATTTTATTTCCATAGCACAAGAAGAACAATATTTTTTTTCCACAAAAATAATGCATACATTTTACATTTATAAACTCTTTTGTTCAATATTGCAACAAAATAATAATAATAAAAAACAATAAATAACAAAACAATTAATAATATTAATGCACATACACAAAATAATGAGTTGCGGCCCTACAATTCCTTAATTCACCCTTCTACAATCTAATCGGATTTGACCTTTATCCCCTGTCAATGGCTTAATATCTCCCATTTTAACCATAGAGTTGGCAAAATCTTGAGAGAATACACCAAGATTTTTGCTATAGGACTTGACCAGATCATCGGTTTGACCACCACTGAAAAGCGCTTGATCGGACTCTAATAGACCTTTCTTTCCCACCAAGTTGTTGAAGTATTTGGTATCGAAAAGTGCTGGGGTTGGATCAAGAGAAGCGAGGTTGGAATCACCCCCAGTCTGAGGGCAATTCGCCTGACGTTGCCTTGCAAACTCGGGATCAATGTCTTCGTCATCATAGATGCGCTCTTGAAATGTGCGGCACTGGGCAAATCCAAAGGTGTGGCCACCGGAGAGTGCAACCAGGTCTTTAACATCCAAGTCTTGCTTTTTGAAATTTTCTATCAATTCAGACAAGTCCATGAAGGGAGTTGGAAGATTATCGTTTGCTGCATCTTTGCTAGCTGTAGTAGAGTCTCTCCTTCCTAGTTTCACCTCCCACATTGGTCCTCCTAACTGCATGTAAAAGTATCCATCCAATTGAGTATACATACATACACACACATATAGTTCCCGTGAGACTGTGAGACACAACATAAGTGCACATAGTCTACTACAAGAATGCAGACACACTAGATTATATGCACTCATGTTGGGCAAATTGCAGTATTGCACACACTCTAGTTTATGTGCATTCCTGTAGTAGACTGTGTGCATTTATGTTGTGTCTCACAGTCTAACGGGAAGATATTGTCTCATTTAATTATTTATTTATGCACTATAATTATAGAATTTGGTAATGCGGAATGTTTACCGCAACTACGGAGTCCCGAGCAGCCACGGCCAAAATGTCAGCACAAGAAACTATTGGACCACGGCATATTTTGTCAACTTCCGACTTAATTCTGTCAATAACCTCGAAACCTCTAGCAGAATTGTTTGTGTTAGCGTTTGCGTTCTTTTCGCTGTCAATAGTTGATGTAGAGTCTAGGAGAATCGAAGCATCACAACCCTTCACCACAATCAAGTGAGGCCTATTAGAATGTCATGCAATGATATAATGGTGACCTAAAACAATTCTTATATAATCTAATAATAATGGCATGGATAGATAAATATATTGAAACATAACATTACCTTAACGAAACAATCGTGAAAGTGTAGGCGTAACAAAGAACCGCCCATTCTTCGTTCTTGCTTAATAGCATCTTCGACGACGCGTCTGATCGTGGGCAAAGCTTGGGGGCAGGCATACTCATAGAAGGAAGGAGAGAGTTGCGAGAACGTTACGGTTCCAAGAGAAATAAAGACCAGAACATGAATATAAAACCCAAGAGACGCCATTTCTTCTTTTTTGAATATGATGAGTGTTTAATTTGTTTGAATTTGTGATGGTTGTGTGGTGAGCATAAGAAAAGATGCAGTTATATATAGGTCTGAAAATAAGACTCAGACAATAACAAAAACATAAGTACTAAGTCGTGAAATGAAAACCAGTACCAGGTCGTGAAATTAGCAGCGCAAGAATTATTCTTTTCATGAGTAAGAAGAACTTTCCTTGTTAATTAGAAAGGGAAAGTTGACAGAGCAAGGTGTGTTTATTAAGCTTGAGTGACCAGTTCAAGGGTGTATTGCTACTGGTCTATTTTCTTAGGTAATCTAACTTCTTTGTTTTAGTATAATTACATTGACCAGGTAGAGATCTGTGTTACGCGGTTGTATTTCGAAAAGCTCTTCAAAATATTTTGATGACTATAATACATTTGCCCTGAGTAGTACTCTCATAGCGGGCCGGCCCGGCCCACCGTAGGCCTAATTTCTGGTGGACAGTTGTGGACCGGTCCACTAGGCCCGCGGGCCAGGGTTCAAGCAACCATAACCCGCCCGGGCGGGTTGGCGATCCCCGCGGGCCGGCCTGCGGTTTTTTTTTTTTTTTTTTTTTTTTTAATGAAATTAACTAATTAGCAAATAGCTTAATTCAAATTTCAAACAATTAACAAATAACTTAAGTATAATTCAAGCAATTAGCAATAGTTTAATTAGCAAATAGCTACTGTCCAGTACAGAACACTGTCTGAGTGTCTAGCAACAAACTAACCATTAAATCATTAACAAATAACTAAAGTATAATTCTCATCCAAAAAAAACTTAAGTATAATTCAAGCAATTAACAAGAGTTTAATTATAATTCAAGCAATCAATAATAGTTTAATTAACAATAAAAAAAATACAGTGTTTTTTTTTTTGTTGAAAAAATACAGTGTAATTAACAATTAAAAAATACAAAACTGTAATTAAATAACAATGTAATAACAATTAAGTTATGGCCTGCTGTCTGCTGTGTGGCGTTGTGCTGTGCTGTGCGAACGGCGAACTTATGTTTAGGAATTAGGATTTTAGCCTTTACGGCAGTCTGGGCGAATTGGGGGTAAATAACTAAATAATTAATAATGTATAATGTTTATTTAATTATATCATATATTTTTTTTTTTTTAAAGGGGCCTGGCTCGCGGGTTGCCTTTTTTGTATCTCTAACCCGCCCCACCGCGGGACGGGTGCGAGCCAGCCCACGGGTTTCAGCCCACTTTGACAGTACTAGCCCTGAGTATATTATTAAGAAAATATTTCTTTCTCCACATTTTTCACGCCTATTATCCACGACGAAGCGAGAAAATCATTTGAGCGGGGTGAAGTTGTATAATAAGGTTAAAATACAAAATACATTATAAATTACAATAAAATATTTTTGATAGATTACACAATAGTTAAAGTCGGAGCCAAAAATATACTTGAGTGGTTTTATCTCCCACGGAATGGTCGAACGGCAGGCCAACACCACTGGAAAATTGACTAACACTATCGGAAAAACAGAGTAACCTTTCGGCCCTCTTTCGATTACTTGAGTACTGTGAGTACAATGAGTTGCTTATAAGTGTGCGAGATGGCTTGTCCTCTTTCTCGAGACTTAGAACCCCTATTTATACAAGTTATGAGGGATCGCTCCCTTAGGAAACTAATAAACTACGTTAGGAACTTTTCCTTATTACATTTTAGGTACTTTAATTTCCTAATCTATCTCGACCTTTTCCTTCCATATCTCTTGCCTTCCACCGTCGAGTTCTTTTAGGAAACTCCGATATATGTTTGCCTTGCCCCATTCTTCTCACGCCACCTTCCTTGCGCCGCCTTTCGCTGTGAAAATAAATATAATATGTGCAGTCCAACTATCAGCTTAGGCTTTTAGTTGAGATGGAGCACATACTTTAATTTGGTATCAGAGCCATGCAAAAGGTCATGAGTTCGAATCTCCGCGTCACCCACAAAAAAAGACTTCCACGTGTTGCTTGGTTGGAAATCCACCGCACACGTTGAGGGGGCGTGTGAACATAAATATAATATGTGCAGTCCAACTATCAACTTAGGCGTTGAGATGGAGCACATACTTTAATTTTCGCGCACCGCCTTTCTTGCCTCGGTCCGGTCCTACCCCTACTCACCTTTTTTTCCTACTCCGACCATTCCTCCATGGTAATTAATCGTTTCAATAGCTAGTATAGGTTCCATCACTCGGAGCCTAAGATCTTCAGCCGCCTTGTCACCTTTCCTGTGATCCTTCAGTCGACCGATCGATGGCCGACCGAGCTTTGCTTTGTCCTCCTGTCTTCCTTCGAGCCCTCTCTTTCTCAACATTTAGTCGTCTCTTCCGTTCACGCCGAGCCTCTAGCCCTGAGCCTTATTCCATCCCCCATCAACTGCGTTCATTGAGTTTTTTTCTTAGTCTAAGGTTTTTAACAAGGCAACTAACGTAAATCACTCCCCCAATACTTAACTCAGACTCGAGGGGGGTGGGGGGCTCATCATAGACTATTTAGGAGCTCAAAACATGTTCAAACTTGATATTCGTTTTCTACTTTTTGTGACATCGACTTCGTGAAATCTCAAGAAAGTGGGAGACTGGATGATAGATGGTATAGTGAGTTGACTGGGCTGGGCCACATGGACTAGCCTAAGAAGGAAAGAGCAACTTGGGCCTATTTATCGTTTAATACGATTATACTGATTCTTTACAATGTAATAAGGGTTTGACGCATTATTCATAATGTAGTAGGATTAGGGCTTATTTCCAATATAATTACAATGACTCCCAATAGGAAGTTGGTTGTAGCTTTTAGGTACACGCAAATACCCGGAGTATTCCGGGGTTATCGATCCACAGGGAATGGTTGGTCAAGCACTAACTCGTATTGATTCTTATGAAGCTAGTTCGGTAATAACAAGGTTATAACAACAAAACTAAATAACAAAAATAAAAACAACAAATGAAGATAGATATATAAGATGCAACATAGGTAAGGATATGGATTGGGTAAATATCTATCATGAGTCAAACAAATGTAGAAAAGAAGTTTTATCCCTTGTGAATGGAGGAAATGCACTAAAGTCCTCAGTGCCACTCTCGTGATCTACCCGAGTGTGCCAAACCGCAAGTTATCTACTCTCGTAATCTACAAGCGAGGCTCGTCTTAAAGATCCTAAGCAAATCAACATGCCCAAACTCAAGTTAATCCTACAAGTTGTGAGGAGGTAGCCTAAACTAACCTCTAGATTCCAACACGCTGTCACCCGTGAAGGAACCGTTTTGGCTAACTTCTAAATTCCAACCCGCTCTCGCCAGTGAAGGAACCGAAGATTAGCCGAGAAATCCCCCTATAATTTATCAAGCTCTCGCATTGTATAAATCAATAGGTGTGGCAAGAGTGTTCTAGCCATGCCCGATTCTCACCGTGACACAACAACAAACAAGCATGCAATTGGATCCAATAATCACATACTTTCAATAACGAGTCTTGCACACAACAACTCATAGAAGCTAAACTAACAATTCATAATAAATAAAGAACAAACAACAATCTAGACATGAACATAATCCAAAATCCAAATATAAATAAATTTAGAACAAGCATCTTGATACAAGGTTAGCTCAAGGTAAATTAAGGAAAGAAAGGGAAGAAATTCCCCTCGATCCATCGGTTGAAGCTCATAACCTTGTATCATCTCTCTTCTTATTACAAAATAAAATCATATTCTACTCCTACACTACTAAACAAGCCTCACTTGGAGGTCTACATTTTTAAGGAGAAGAAAAGGATAAGAGAAGAGGGGAAGGGACTAATCTAGACTAAAAATTGGATGTTGAAGAATGGAGAAATGAGGGGTATTTATAGTTGGGCAAAAGAAGGGGCAAAACTGGAATTTTGCAAAGTTAATTCGCGCCCCAGGCTGGATTCTCGACGCGTCGAGAATGTGCAGTGCGGAGCTACTGGATCATTTTAGGGACTTTTGCCGCGGCGAACTTCACTTTCTCCGCGGCGAAAGTCTGCAGTTGGATCCGGAAATTTCTGATCTTTTTCCTTGTTCTCGGCCAAGAATTCCTCCATCTTTCATGCTTTATGCTTTTGGCCAAATATTCCTCCAGATTTTGCTCCCAAATGTTTCCATCATAAACATATAATATAATTCTTTATTCTTTTGTCTTTTGCTTTTATCTCCACTCTCCATCACTTTTTGTCATTTTCTTGCTGTCTTCATCTCTTCATCCTACAAATACCACTAAACATTGTCATGTTGGGTGGCAATTAAATACAAACAAGACAAGAGATGCCATACGCCACTAATATCATGCTCAATTAGCTTTCCTTCATCAACTTTGGTCAAATTGCATTTATTTATCACAATGAAGAAATTTAATACTATTAAGAACATAACATTAATATTTAGTGGTGAAAATAGATTTAAATATGAGGTAAAAATGTGATCAAATATGTCCTTATCAGAGGTTGTCTAGGATTTCTAGTTATTCCAATGTAACTAAAATATTTATTATCTCTAAATTCTCTCCATATATATATATTCTCTCTATATTTTTCCCATATACTCATTATTTTAATGGTTGTGTTGACCAACCATTGATTTTCATAAAGTCATAAAGTCAACAATAATCATTATTATACGTCAAACACTCAATTTATAAACCTTTCATAACTTACATATATATAAATAGTGCCTTTAGTGATTTTCTACATTCAAAAGCAACGTTAGTAATAGGTGCATAATGTACGTCGTTGGTACATAATCTCTTAGGGAATGTTTGGTTCGCTGGAAGTACACTTCCATGCGAAGTGGGTTCCATCATATCAAAGAAATTGCACTTTTCACATGTTTGGTTGATTGGAACTTATATTCCAATGGGAAGTGGGTTCCTCATTTCGCAAGAAAACAAAATCGGAGGTAGGAGCTCGGATTTTGTTTTCCATCATAGTTGGGAACAAAAATTAACCTGACAAGACTATTTTGCCCTTCGATTTTCTTCCTCTTCTCCCGTTTCTTCTTCTTCTTCCCCACCAAACTGGAAACTGGAAGCTTGCCGGTCGCCGCATCTGCCCTCGTCGGTCACCGCCTCCGCCTCGCTGCCTTTGCGGCTCCGCCTTCGCCTTGCCGCCCCCGCCTCCGCGGCTTCGCCTTCGCCTCGCCGCGGCTCACCGCCTCCCCTCGCCGGTCGCCGCCTCTCTGGCTCTGCTGATTCTTCGACGCAGCTCACACACGCACACGGCACACAGGATGAGGATTGGGGTTGGGATGAAAAATAAAACCTAAAATTTCCCTAAATTTTGCTTTAAAAAGGCCCAAAATATTGCAAAAAATAAAAATAAAATTAAAAATTGACCCAAAAAAGGCCCAAATATTTGTCCCCAAATTAAACAATATTATTATTATTTTTTAAAACTAATTAAACAATATTATTAAGAAATATTAATTTTATTATCATTATTAATACACAAGGGCATATATGTCTTTATACTCATTATTTCCATACTCTTTTACTTCCAACCAAACAACAAAATTTATCTTCCCAGCAACTTCTTTTCCACCAACCAAACAACATAATTTATCTTCCTGGGAACTACTTTTCCACATAATTTAACTTCCACTTCCCTTCAAATATTTTCCGCGAACCAAACGTGGCCTTAAGTGGAGCCGAACCGGCTCCACCTTTTTTCTTTTTCTTTTTCTTTTTTTTTATAATTCTTTTTATTTTATTTTGGTATTGAATAATAATAATAATAATAATAATAAATATGAAATATATGTGTACCTTTAGAGTTATTTTACATATTAATCGTTAACTTAAATATCTAATTTTAATAATCATTGATACAATGCGTTGGTCAAATTCGCTAATATAATCTGCTATTTGCTAACTGATTGCCAAACAAGGCTAGAAAGAGATCCAGGTGAGAGTGGTGGAGAGAAAGTATGGCGCCTAAATAGTCGACTTATCGCTAACTTAACCGATTAAATTTAATCTGTTAAAGAGTTCTTAAAATTACTTCGTGTTATTTTAAAATTTTTCATAGCCCAACATTTTTTTATGAAATACTCATTTTTATTTTGCTTAATTTTTTAAATTTATTCAACCATGAACAAGTCCATCCCAATGACAAAAATATAAGCTCTGCACATCAAATTTTTTCAACAAGTTTTAAATCTTTTTCAATTTCTTTATTAATTTGGTTGACTAACGCTAGGCCAAATAATAAATATTTAGGCCACATATAGCTTATAGCCTAATTTTTTAATTACAAAAGTTAAGTTTTTCCTAATTTCTTTAATTTGGTATGGTTAAAGATGAATGGACGAGTTTATCCCTCTCGTTTCTTTGACGAGTTTCTCTTTCGTTCTTTTGACTAGGTTCGTTTTGGAGTGCAATAAGACAAATATTGGTCATGGTTGATGTGAAACTCATCCTGAGCGAAGTAGATGACAATGTGTCAATGGACGTCACTATGAAGATAAAGACTCAGGTGGTATGCAAGACTTTCTATCCAGAGATAGACTTGTTTACACTCGGCAAGACCAACAAATATTTGATAGAAGCCTTAAGGTTCCTTGAGGATCAAAACTCTGATCTCTTTATGTAACACAGTCTGCGAATTCAAATTTCATTAACTTAGCTAGGAAATTTGATTCTATGTCAGATTGTATGTAATGACTTTTTATTCCATTGAACCTTGTTGTATTTGTTCTTAATGTTTATTAATGCAATTTAACTTTAAAAAAAAAAGTAGCAAACTTAGCTAAAAGATGAGCAACCGTATATGCACAAAACGAAACACAATATCTTAAAAATTTGACAGTAAAGAATTAATATCCTCTAAAACCAGACCGAAAGGATCGGAGAAATATTCGGCATGTTGAGATTTGTAATCAAAACTTCAGCATTAGTCTTCACAATGACACCATCCAAATAATTAGTCTTAAACCAACTTAAAGCTTCCCGAACTGCAAGGACTTCAGCTTCTCTAGGCTATAATGCACCACCAATGTGTCACTAGAACTATGAGTTTATAACTGTCATTGCAATTGCTATTTCACTTTAATATCCATAGCCTAATGTGACATTAGTGGAGATGATGAAGGGGAGGTTTTTTTTTTTTTTTTAATAAGCTAATCTCTGCATAGATTGAAAAACAACACACCGTAATTCTTATTATGGTCTAAGTTTACAAGTTTTTTAAAAATCCCTAGAAAACTAAAACCACCCTTTTTGCTAATCAGAACATCGTAATTCTTATTACCGTCTACGTTTACAAGTTTTTTAGAAATCTTTAGAAAACTAAAACGCACTCTTTTTGGCTTTTTGCTAATATAATGTTGTGGGCGTGGCAATAAATGGATTTTTGTAGCTTTTTTTATGCATGAAATTTTGGTTGTGGGGCACCACGTTATGTCATTAATCATTGGGAAAATGAGTTTGCTAAAAAAATAAAAATAAATACACTACAACTCGCCGTCTCACCAAGATTACATAATTATAATATTATTTTAATCTACATGCATGACAACATGAAAGTGGGGCATCACCACGGTGGCATTGGAGTCATCCTCTTTTTTTTAATCATCTTTATTTATGTTTATTTTGCTTTAATTTTCATAGCCTGATGCTTAATTAGTCAATGGAATTATCTATCTAATTAGTGAATGTACAACTTTATTTTCCTGTTTCCATACCAGTATATTTGTCTTCATAAGGTTCTTTGAGAACGCTGGGAAAATAAATTCTATCATCCAATAATCATTTGTCATTATCTACATTTTTAAAAAATCTCAGTATATAAAATTCAGCCATCTTTATTTGCACGAACTACTAGTTTCACACAATGCACACGTAAGATGATTACCTCAATCTCATGAAAAAACATTCCTTTTACTTTTCTTCTCTTTCCAGCCACTTCCCTTTTATATATATATATATATACACAATATACTAAAATCAACACAAACAATTAAGAGAACGAAAAAATTGCGAGTATTTTGCTTTAATGGATGTAGGTGCAGAAAATGGAGTTGGAGCTGAGCCGAAGGAGTGGAGAAGAAGAAGCGTTAGATAGGGCAAACAAAAGAAGCCATGCATACGTACATATGATCGAATAGCGTGAGGAAGGCTGCCTTTTAAAGTATATTAATTTTGTTTTGATTTGTTTGGAAGGTAAATGTGAAAGATAAGTTAGTGCAGATTAAGTGCAAAATAAGTGCATGATAAGTGGTATCTAGCTGATTACATGTTAATAAAAACATGATTGATTGTAACTCAGATGTTTACATTACACTAAACAACTATCCTCGATCACTTGGATAATTGATCCCTGAACTAATTACTAGGCACATTCACATGATAACACATGAAAGATAATATGTCAATCTAATGGAATTTTTTTTCTCATCGTCCTATATGACCCCATATATGCGGTGAGTACAACATGAATAATAAGAAACTAGAAGTGTGTATAATATTGTGTACGTCACTTCAAAAAAATGTATATCGTTTTTATCCTTACAAGGCACCTTCACATGATGATACATGAAAGATAATATGGGTGTCAATCTAATGAATTTTTTTTTCTCATACTATATAACTTAATTTCCACTCTTTTTTTTTGAATGAACTAAAACATATCATATATGTGGTGAATAAAAAAAAAATGAATAATAAGAATCTAGAAGGGTGTATAATATTAAGTACGTCACTTCATATAAATGTATATATACTATTTTTTTCCTTACGAGGCGCCTTTACATGATGACACATGCATGAAAGATCAGATAACATGTCAAACTAATAGAAATATTTTTTTCTCATCCTATATAACCTGATTTCCACTCTTTTTTTTTTTTTTTTTTGAGGACTGAAACATACTATATATGTCGTGAGTAAAAAAAAATGAATAATATGAAACTAGAAGTGTGTATAATATTACCTACGTCACTTCATATAAATGTATACCGTTTTCATCCTTACAAGCCACCTTCACATGATGACACATGAAAGATAATATTTCAATTTTATGGAAATTTTCTCATCAACTTGATTTCCACTCTTTTTTTTTTTTTTTGATGAACTAAAACAACCATATATGTTGTGAGTGAAAAATGAATAATACTACCTCCGTCCCATTTTGTTTGTCTGATTCGGTTAACGAGGCTTAACTGAAACTATTTTTAATTCAATTTTTCATAATATTAAATTTAGTATTAGTATATAAAATTTATATATTTAGAAACTACATTAAAATTACTATTAAACACAAAAAATCAAATTTAAAAATAATTAAAAATTACTAAACAAAATAAGCAATAAAAAAATAGTTGGTTTGACCAATGAATAGTAAACAGGACAGGTAAAATGGGACAGAGGGAGTAAGAAACTAGAAGCGTGTATAATATTACGTACCTCCCTATGTATAAATCTATACCGTTTTTATTCTTACGAGGCACCTTCACACAATGGCACATATATGAAAGATAATATTTCAATCTCATTACAATTTTCTAATCTCATCCTATATAACTTGATTTCCACTTTTTTTTTATTTTTTTTTTATTATGGATGAACTAAAACATACCATATATAGGGTGAGTAAAACATGAATACTAAGAAACTAGCTAGAAGTTTGTATATAAAATATTATGTACGTCACTACATATAAATCTATATCAGTTTTATTCTTAGGAGGCACCTTCACATAATGGCACCGCACATAAAAGATAATAGTGTCAAGTTAATGAAAATATTTAAAAAACAACTTCAGATGATGACACTACATATAAAAGATAATAGCATCAATCTAATGAAAATTTTTAAACGCATCTTCACATGATAACGCTGCACATAAAGATAATACTCTCAATCTAATAAAAATTTTAAAATAATTTTCTTCCCATTCTATATAATTGGATTTCAGCTTCCCTTCAGAGTATATAAGCTAGCCGCTTCCCCCTTCCCTTCTATACACATTAAGAGAGAAAATTAAAAGAAAATTAGAGTTGTAGTTTTGGTTTGATGGCTGCCGGTAGCGAAGATGGTGTTGGAGCTAGTAGAGGTGGAGGAGCGGAAAAGAAGAAGCGGGGGCCTAAGCAAAAGAATCCATACAAAGGGATTCGTATGAGAAAGTGGGGAAAGTGGGTAGCTGAGATTCGCGATACGAATACAAGGCTCTGGCTCGGCTCCTACTATACCCCGGTGGCTGCTGCTCGGGCCTACGACGTGGCCCTCTATTACTTGCGTGGCCCGGGAGCCAAGCTTAACTTCCCCGATTGCCTGGTTGGTGATGGCCACCACCGCCAACTCACGCCAAAGGAGATTCAGAATCGAGCCACGACAGTTGGATATAGGATTGATGCAATTCAGAGGGGGATACATACATCGTCCACTCAGATGAGCGTCAACGTTGTTGATCACCGCCCATCGTCCACTCAGATGAGCGTCAACGTTGTTGATCACCGCCCCGAGTCCACTCAGATGAGCGTCAACGTTGTTGATCACCGCCCCGAGTCAACTCAGATGAGCGTCAACGTTGTTGATCACCGCCCCGAGTCAGATGTTTATGTTACACCTGACTTGAACAAGTACCCTCACCTCGATGTTTATGTTACACCTGACTTGAACAAGTACCCTCACCTCGACTAATCCTACCTTGACCTGCCCACAAATTAACGGTTTAAGGATTTATTTCTTTAATTTGCAAATCAGCCTCAACTGAAAGTAAAATAAATAGGTTAAATAAGAAGAGTGAAAAATTTTGCAAAGCCTTTTTTTTGTGGGAGTTCTGGAGTTGTGAAGAATAGTTTGGGAGAGTGGGTAAGTGATGGTTTTGCATTGAGGATCATAGAAGTAATAATAACCAGTTTTATGGCTAAAGTTTGAGATATCTATCATGGATGGATGGATGTTTTATTGGATAAAGCCATTCTTATTATTGTCTTCCAAAGTGATTCAATTCATTGTTGGCTTTTAATAACCAGGTAAAGTTTAATTTGCATCAAACACATATATACAAGGGAATTAATCTCTGCTAATTCCCTGCTTAGATTGTAAAGCAACACACCATGATTATTATCATTTAAGTTTACCAATTTTAGAAAAACTCCCAAAAAACTTACACTATTCTTTCTGGTAATGTTGAAGGCGGTGGCAATACTTATCACAACTCACCAATATATATAATTATAATGGAACACCACCACCGTTGGAATATGAGCTCACCCAAAAAAAGACAAGAAAACAAAAAAAAAACACTTCTCACCTATATAGATAATATAATGTTATTTTAATCAATATGCATGCATGACAACTTGATTTTGGGGTACTACCACCTCCTCATTGTGAATATGAGTAAGCAAAAAAAAAAAATGCATCTCATCAGTATAGATAATATAGTGTTATTTTAATCTGGTGCCTGACAACTTGATTTTGGGGCACCACCACCATGCTATTAGAAATATAAGTTTGCAACCGTCAAATGCATATATGATCTCTAATTTTGGTTAGGTGATATCACTCGATGAAATCTTCCTTTCAATTGCTTTATTATTTTTCTTATCATCCATATCGTCCCAAGCAAGTAAAATTCTAGGGGACTAAATAGACTTTTAACAGTTAAAGATTTATACAAAGTAAGATTTTTCATGTAAGTTGTAAGTGGGCACTTGTGATATTTAGTATAGTAGTATGGATGATTAGTTAATCAAGAAATTCCTAATTCCTACTATGTGACAACCAATTAGTAGCCATCCAAAAGCTATCACAATCCTTGATTCATGCTGCCATGGACCATAATAAGGTAAATATCATTTCCCTATCTATGTAATAAAAGGTTTTAGTCCTAAAAAGTCTCTATGCCCCTTATCATCACACACTTTTCTTTAATGCAAAGCTATAGTTGTCAAATAACTTGGAACGTGTCTAATTAACAACTCTTTTTATTAACTACTTTCGAGGGTGATTCATTCATTTTGCATTGATGCACTAGATGTTAGTCTTGTGGAGAGGTCAAAAAATATTCACTCCATTTTTGTCAAATACATTCCTTCTAACTTCTTCCGATAGAAGATGAGACAAATTTGTAATTTACAAGAATGAAAGTTTGAGGAGTCCATTATCTCTAATACATGCATGTAGTTACGATTATCAAAATCTATAAACAATTATTTCTAATAATTTATATATAGTATTAGTTTGTTTTTCAATGACCAACTAACCATATTAAAATTGTTTCGATAATCCGTTTTTTAATCAGTTGATTAGGTTAATCTAGGATCAATCATGAAGGATCTAGCTGATGAGATGCTCCTAGATTAATCTCTATAGCCTTATGCTTAGTTAATGGAGCAGTCTACACAACTAGTAAGCTAGACAACAAGAATAAGCTTAGAATCTAGGTCTATATAAGGATACTATCATGTTTAGCTGTTAGATTTGTAACTTTCTAAAGCGCTCTATTACATCACTTACATAAATTAAAGTTGTTTTCCATTTGCTATAAATAGATGGAAGGTCTGATCAAATGCATGTATGTATGAAATCAGAGACTTTTAGATTCAAAGTCGGTTGACTTCCCAATCTCCACTACTCAATTATTCTCCCACATATATACCAGTTATCACTAAGGTCATAGCATTGCATATCTGGTTTAATTTGCTAACTAATTATATCCTTGAGTTTTAAGGACAGGGATACTCTTCCAAGTAGAAACTAAAATCATATATAGTCCTTAGGGTTGCAGCGTCTGGGCATTATTAGTGGTGCGTTAGATATATATTTCTAGTTGAATTAGCTGATAATAGAAATTCCTAAAGTAGTTTTAAATCAACCATTGAATTGAATTAATTCTATCACTATCCAACATATGTTTAAAAATTAAAATTAAATTATTGCTTCCTTTATTATTTTTCTTTTTATCATCCTTATACATAGTATTGTTTATAATTTTTATCTCAGTATATAAGACCTAGCTAAGCCCACACATTGCACATGTAAAATGATTACCTCAATCTCATGATAAAACATTCCTTTTTCTATCCTTACATTCCTTGTTCTATCCTTCTCTCTAATTTTCAGTCCCTTTCCTTCTACATACTAAATTCAAACACAAACAATTAAAGAAAAAAGATTGGGGGTTCTGTTTTGATCGATGCATGTGCAAAAAATGGAGTACGGGAGCTGAAGGAGTTGAGAAGAAGCCATACAAAGGGGTCGCATGATGAAGTGGGTGGCTAAGATTTGTGAGTAAGTTTAAAACACAAAACTCTGGTGACCCCACTACTCGAGCCTACGACATGGCCTTGTATTACACGCGTCTCCTGTGACAAAGTTCAGCCTACAACATGGCCCTGTATTACACGCGTCTCCCGTGACGAAGTTCAACCAACACAGCTAACACCCGCCAAATGAGATTTAAAATTGAGTAGTTGAAGTTGTATACAGTGTAGGGATGGCAATTTCAACCCGCCCCGCGGATATCCACTCGAATCCACCCCGCATGGGTCGGGTTTTTTTTTTTGGGGCGGTAGTTGGTCGGGTGGGTCTTAAAAATGTAAACCCGGGGTAGGTCGGGTTGGATTCAGGTTTTATGTACAAAACCCGCCTAGCACCCCACCCGACCCACCATGTGTGCATACATATATATAATAGTAAAATAAGTAGTACTAGTATATAATTAATTATAAATGTTTCACTAACTTTAGGTAACTTTTTACTATTTTTATATCTAAACAACTAAATTTATTTTTAAAAATTAACAATTTAGTTATTATATTATAATATTTCTATTATTTTATGTTTTAGTATAACTAATGAATTTTGTTGTTATTTTCAAAAAAGAAAAATGAATTTTGTTGTTTAATTATGTATAAGTAATTTTGATATTATTTTTTGAAAAAATAATAAGTTTAAGTGGTGGGTACCCTAGTGGGCACCCGCACCCCGTGGGGATGGGGGTGGGTGGAGAAAATGAAAGGTGGGTCGGGTGATGGATGTAGCCCTCCCCGATCCACACCCGACCCATTGTCATCCCTAATCCAGTGTGGGTGCACTACATACTGGGCTTTACGTCTTTATATATATGGTCCACTAAGATGAGAATCAACGTGATTGATTGTAAGTTATATATATGGTCCACCAAGATGAGAATCAACATGATTGATTATAAGTTAGATGTTTATGTTACATCTGAGTTAAATAAGTATCCACTTGGATAATAAATGATACTAGAATTGTCCAACAAGATTTATTGATACATTTTTGTATATAAATAAAACTTTATAAATTAAAAACACTTTCAAGATCGAGCGAGTAGGGTTAGTTTCTTGTCTCTTGTTCCGTTTCAGTTAGAGTTTGCTTAGTACTTAGTTGATTATATGGATAATGCATTAAGACCTATTAATCTATGGCAGGCTATCTATTAAAGTAAATTTTTGTTTTTTGTTTTGATTTGTTTGGAAAGGTAATTCTGAAAGGTAAGTTAGTGCAAAATAAGTGCAAGTACGCACATACCTGATTATAAGTGGTATATTTAGCTGAACATGTTGTTACGAATTTTCAAGAGACCACAGTACATAGGGCTTAGGTTGATTCTATCACCTAATATTGTGGGCCCACATCATAACATATACTTAAGAATTTTGTAGCCTCCAAACACCGTTATAATTATCAATCATTATAATGTTATTTTAATTAGTACGCATAATAAAGCGCATGTGGGGTATCACCGCCGTCTCATTAAGAATATGAATTTACAAATATCGCACGATATATAATATATAATTTAAAAACCAGATAAGCAATGCATATCTAGTCAGTTTTGGTTAAGTGACATTGCTGATGAAATCATCCTTTCTATTACTTCATTTATTATTTTCCCTTTTTTCATCTTTAATTTATGTTTGTTCGTAGTTCGCTTTTAATTTTAAAGGGTAACCTGCATTGCGTTTTTATTATTAATTAATAGAAGAAAAGGCTAAGAGAGTAACAAACATATATGCCACTTATGTCAATAGCAAAAAAAAAAAGACATATATGCCACTTATGTCAATGCATATCTAGTCTTCTCTAGTTTTGGTTAAGTGACATTGCTGATGAAATCATCCTTTCTATTACTTCATTTATTATTTTCCCTTTTTTCATCTTTAATTTATGTTTGTTCGTAGTTCGCTTTTAATTTTAAAGGGTAACCTGCATTGCGTTTTTATTATTAATTAATAGAAGAAGGGTAACCTGCATTGCGTTTTTATTATTAATTAATAGAAGAAAAGGCTAAGAGAGTAACAAACATATATGCCACTTATGTCAATAGCAAAAAAAAAATGACATATATGCCACTTATGTCAATGCATATCTAGTCTTCTCTGACATATATGCCACTTATGTCAATGCATATCTAGTCTTCTCTAGTTTTGGTTAAGTGACATTGCTGATGAAATCATCCTTTCTAAGTTTTGGTTAAGTGACATTGCTGATGAAATCATCCTTTCTATTACTTCATTTATTATTTTCCCTTTTTTCATCTTTAATTTATGTTTGTTCTTTATTATTTTCCCTTTTTTCATCTTTAATTTATGTTTGTTCGTAGTTCGCTTTTAATTTTAAAGGGTAACCTGCATTGCGTTTTTATTATTAATTAATAGAAGAAGGGTAACCTGCATTGCGTTTTTATTATTAATTAATAGAAGAAAAGGCTAAGAGAGTAACAAACATATATGCCACTTATGTCAATAGCAAAAAAAAAATGACATATATGCCACTTATGTCAATGCATATCTAGTCTTCTCTAGTTTTGGTTAAGTGACATTGCTGATGAAATCATCCTTTCTATTACTTCATTTATTATTTTCCCTTTTTTCATCTTTAATTTATGTTTGTTCGTAGTTCGCTTTTAATTTTAAAGGGTAACCTGCATTGCGTTTTTATTATTAATTATTAATAGAAGAAAAGGCTAAGAGAGTAACAAACATATATGCCACTTATGTCAATAGCAAAAAAAAAAAGACATATATGCCACTTATGTCAATGCATATCTAGTCTTCTCTAGTTTTGGTTAAGTGACATTGCTGATGAAATCATCCTTTCTATTACTTCATTTTTTATTTTCCCTTTTTCATCTTTAATTTATGTTTGTTCGTAGTTCACTTTTAATTTCAAAGGGAGTAACCTGCATTGCGTTTTTATTATTAATTAATAGAAGAAAAGGCTAAGAGAGTAACAAACATATATGCCACTTATGTCAATGGCAAAAAAAATGATTAAGAAACTAAGCAGGTATAATAATATTACTTCAGTTCATATAAAACTATACCATTTTTATCCTTACAATATACCTCTACACATAACACATCACATATGATAACCTCAATCACATGAAAAAAAAAAAAAAACTATGTTCTTATTTCCATCTTGTTGGTTTCGGGACCTTTGGTCAATCACTCCGCAGACCGACATAACCAATTGAATGAAAATAAAATGTAAAAAAATAAACAAAGACAAATATTTTGACGCACGAAAACCCAACGGCAAAATTCGTGCCAAACAAGAAATTCACTAGTTTTTTATAACTAGTAAAAAAAGATGAGAGTGGACTACGGATACTCTAATACCTTGGGTACATGAAAGAAAAAATGGCAAACCAGAGATCAGACAATTGGCAAATAGCACATGCATACATGGATTATATACTATAAGCAATGCTATATTAAATGCCTTAAGTAATTAAGGTACAAAGTAGCCATCTTACTAGACAATGTAAATAAAGAAAAATAAAGAAAAATTCACTTTATTCACAACAGGGTGCCAAAATAACCCAATTTAGATTAAAAAAAAAAAAAACAAAAAAACAAATGCGGCAAATAATGATAAGGAACCCAAAGCTCCATCAAGAAGAATCAAGAATTCACCTTAAATTTAAGACAAAATATGTCAAAATAACCCAATTCACTACATCTGGAACAATTAATGATCAAAGCTCACAAGACTAGATCAGAAAAAATCCATAACAATTCACCTTATATTAAAACAGAGTAAGCAATTAAATATCCAAAAATGAAATACTTAATTATCAAAAAGCACAAAAGCCCCACAAAAAAGAATGGATATGGATTCACATCATATTTTAACGCACTATCAATATAACCAAATTCACTTTATACAAATACATATTAAAAAAAACAACAAAGGGAATCCAAAACCCCCCTAATAATTACTAGGAATAAACAATAAACAAAACACTAGAAATCAACACTTCCTCAACAGAGAGACAAAACCCATACGAATAAACAATAAAAAGAACACTAGAAATCAACAACACTTCCACAACAGCGACAAAACCCATACACAAAAAGATATACAATTGAAACCAACAGTATTTAGTAAAAGAACTCAAGAAAACAAAATCTTGAATTCAAAAGACTTACTACAAAAAATCACTTTAAAAAAATAAAAACAATTCAAAACACTTAAAAATGCTGAACAGAATTTCAAAAACTAAAAAGAACACCTAAATAACATCATTTCAAGAACTAAAAAGAATACTTAAAAATGCTGAAAATCATTTCAAAAATTAGAAACAATTGAAACCACTGAAAACCATACACAATTCACTACAATAACTGGGGTGTGTCAAAATAAACCCAATTCAGTATATCAAAAACAAATAGAACAAATAATGATTAAAGAACTCAAAGCCCCAACAAGAAGAATCAATAAGAATTCACCGTAGAATGTGTCAAAATAACCCAATATACTACATCAAAAATAACTGAAGTTAATAACAGATCACACAGACCTCAATCAATCAGGAAGGAATCCATACAGTTCCCCTTATGTTACAGCACAATTTGTCAAAATAAAACAATTAAATATATCCAAAAATAAAAGATATTCAAAGCACACAAGGCCTTACCAAAAAATTCTATACTGTCAAAACAACTCCATTCACTATATTAAATATTTGAAAATAAATAAATAAATAAAGGAACTCCATAACCCACAAAAAAATTACTACGAATTAACAAAACCCTATAAATCAATACCACAAACAAAACCCATACACTAAAAGATACACAATTGAATTTACCAAACAATATTTAGGGAAAGCCCAAAAAAACAAAATCAAGAATTCATAGGTCCAACAATCGTTACAGTTCATTTGAACTAAAATACTTGAAAAGAAGATAAATTTATATTTAAAAAAAAAAAACAAAAACAATAAAGTATACATGATAACAGTGAACCACTTCAAATAACTAAAAGTCATTATCATTTCAAAAGTAAAAATTACACTTAAAACCACCAAAAGTCAAATAATGAACAAATATCCCAATTCAATATATATATATATCAAAAACAAATTGAACAAATAATGATAAAAGAACACAACCCATTATACAGAATCAATAAGAATCTACCTTAATCAAGCACACAGGCCTCAATCAAGAATTCACCTTTTAAGTTACAGCAGAATGTGTCAAACTAACCAAATTCAATACATCAAAAAACAACTTTTCAAAGCACACAGGCCTCGATCAAGAAGAATCCATAACAATTCATCTTTCATAACTATTCAACTTGTATCCAAAAATGAAACACTTAAGATCAAAACACACAAACCCCACCAAAAACGATGAATAACGAATTACCTATTGAAAGCAGACAGTGAAAATATTACCAAATCAACTAAGGAACTCCAAAACCACAAATAATTACAACAAATTATCAGAACCCTCTATAAATTATTACTGATTCAGGAACTCAAAAACCCACAAATAATTACTACAAATTATCCCTCTATAAATAAATAGAGCCAGAGACAAAAACCCATACACAAAAAAGATATACAAATGAATTACGAACAGTATTTAGTAAATAGTAAAACATAAATACAAAAAAAAAAAAAGAACAGAATTTTTGAATTCAAAATGATGAATAACGAATTGAAAGCAGACTGTCAAAATATTACCGACTGACACAGGAACTCAAAAACCCACGAACAGTTAACACAAATTATCAGAACACTATATCCTTATATTGAAAGCAGACTGTCAATTACCCGATTGACTCAGGAACTCCGAAACCCACAAATAATTAAATACGAAATATCAGAACCTTATATAAATCAACACTGCCAGAGACAAAATCCATACACAAAAAAGATATACAATTGAATTACAAACAGAATTTAGTAAAACAAAAATCCAAAAACAAAAACATAATTTTTGAATTCAAAACCCACTACAAAGTATAACGCTCCGTTCGAAATGATCAAGAATATATATATATTATTATATATATAAAGAGGGAGGGGTGTGTAGCAATAATGGAGTAGAAGGCTGACAGAAAGAACAGGAAAGAAAGAAAGAGCAGTAGAGGGAACCTGAAGAGAATAATAAGCCATCGTCGTCGCGGGGTAGGGGAGGGGGGGATTACGAGACAGTAATTCCAAAAATATTATAACTGTGGAACCGAGCCATTTCCGGCTCCGCGTATGCGAGAGCCAGTTAGGCTGGTTCCCTGTTCGCCCATCAAAGGATGGAGCTTTGTGTTTATTTTGGAGCCTTGAGGCCCCTTTTATAGGAGCCTCAAGGCTCCCATGCCACTTTTCCCACCGATGTGGGAAAAGTGGCAAAACTAAGGCCATGTTTGGTTCGCAGGAAGTACTTTTTCACGGGATTTTGTTTTCCAGTGCTGCTGGGAAGAAAAGTTCGTTTGTCAAGACCATTTTACCCTTGTTGTTTTCTTCTTCCTCCCCCTTTCTTCTGATTCTTCTCGCTGATGGACCTCCGCTCACTGCCTCATCCTCTGCCGCCGCGAGTCCACTTCCTGCGTCGCCGCCGCCTCTCATCTATTTCGCAAATTAAAGAGAGGAAAAAACAAACATGGATGAAAAAAAAAAAATTAACCAACCTGAGTCAAGGTTGCCTTCTCTGAGCTCTTCGATCCTGCCAAAAAAAATAACCGCCTCTGCGCTCTGCTGATTGCTTCGACAGTTCAACCACACAGACGGCGCTGCTCATCTGCTGCTTTGAGAACATTGATGAATGAAGAAGGAACAAAACCTAATTTTATTATCATTGTTATTGGGCCTCAAAATTGAATTAATAATAATAGGAGTTTTTTTTTTGGAAATATAATAATAGGAGTTGTGGGCTCTAGTTTACTGGTTTAGCTTTTAGATATTTTATAATAATAATAATAATAATAATAATAATAATAATAATAATAGGGGCATTTAGGTCTTTATACACATCATTCCTTATAATTCTAAATCCAACCAAACAACAGAATTTATTTTCCCAGCAACTTCTTTTCCACCAACCAAACAATATAATTTATCTTCCTGATAACTACTTTTCTACGAAATTTCACTTCCACTTCCCTTCAAATATTTTCCGCGAACCAAATGTGGCCTTATTTGATTATAACTTTACAAAATTAATGAAAAAGGGTGTAATAAACTCCTGAACTTTACTCAAAAAGCCAATTAGATCCTTAAATTTTTAAAAGTTACAATTAAGCCATAAACATATTATTTTGAAGGCATTGAAACCTAGAAATTTGTTGGTAACCTGTAATTATTAAAGGTTACCTAGGATTTTGGCAACCCCCCACCATTTTCCAGCCACAATCACTGGCGACCAGGCCAGTTGGTTGCCTTCTCCGACGATGGAGAATGCAGACCAACTGGTCGCCATCTCCTTCACTAGAGGAGGCGACTAGTTTGGTCGCCACCTCCGAATGCAACCAGCGACCAGACGGCCAGTCGCCGGTGATTGTGGCCGAAAAATGATGGAAAGGTCGTCGGAACCCTAGGTAATATGTAATTACAAGTTATCAATCGGTTTTTGAGCTTCAATGATTCAAAATAGCATGTTTATGGGTTTAATTATTGTAACTATCAATGGCTTAATATCCCCATGCCTATCAAATATACTAACAAAAAGTAAAAACCACTAGAATTGAAGAAAAAAAATCAACTTTATTTGGGATGCATGTGATCTGTTCTACATTTGTATATTTTCATTGAAACAATTAAGCCTCAAAAATGGTAAAAGGAAAAAGAAAATAAATGAATTAACCAAGTACATACAAAAATAATTGTGTAATCTTTTAACAAGAAAAGAAAGAATTGTTCAGTAGTAGTTCACCCTTCTGCAGTTGACTCGAATTTGACCATTGTTCCCTGTCAGTGGTTTAATATCCCCCATTTTGATCATGGAGTTAGCAAAGTCATTGGAGAAAGCACCATGATTCCTGCTATACAACTTAACAAGATCATCAGTTTGGCCACCAGTAAACAATGCTTGATCAGACACCAACAGCCCTTTGTTTTTCACCAAGTTCTTGAAATACTTGGCGTCGAAATAAGCAGGAGTTGGGTCAAGAGAAGCCAGGCTCGAGTTTCCCCCATTCATAGGGCAATTCGCTTGCCTTTGCCTTGCAAACTTAGAATCGATGTCTTTATCCCCGTAGATGCGCTGCCGAAATGTAAAGCACTGAGCAAATCCTAAGGTGTGACCGCCCGAAAGTGCAACCAGATCCTTAATATTCAAACCTTGATTCTTGAAATTGTCTGTCAATTGAGATAAGTCCATAAATGGACTTGGAAGATTATTGTTTGCTGCGTCTTTGCTTGCTGAAGTTGAATCCCTCCTTCCTAGTTTCACCTCCCATGTTGGTCCTCCTAACTGCACCGTACCCAAAAGTATACATAACTCATGTTAAAGCTAGTTATTTGGGTATGTATATATATAATGATGACTAGTGCAAATATAGTTTTTAATATAATGGTGAGATAGTATTGAATATATACCGCAACTACAGAATCACGAGCAGCCACAGCCAATATGTCAGCACAGGAGATTACTGGGCGACCACACACTCTATCAACTTCCAACTTGATTCTATCAATGACTTCAAACCCTCTAGCAGAATTATTGTTAGCAAGTGCATTCTTTTCACTATCAATAGTAGGCGTAGAGTCTAGCAGAATTGAAGCATCACAACCCTGTATTCCGGCCAATGAATATAATTGAGTTAGGAGAATTAATTAGATTGAGATTTGAATAGTAAAGTAACGAAGACTTTAAACTTAAGTAGATAGAAAAAAGATACGTAATGCATGAAATATTACATTAACGAAACAATCGTGAAAATGTAGACGTAATAAAGAGCCACCCATTCGTCGTTCTTGCTTTATGGCGTCCTCGACAACGCGTCTAATCGTGGGCAAAGCTTGAGGGCAGACATGATTGTAGAAGGAAGGAGAGAGAGGATGTGAGAACGCTACGGTTGCAAGAGAAAGCAAGAGCAGAGCGTTAAGATAGAAGAATGTAAAAGATGCCATTTCGATCTGTGAATTGCTTAGCTTGCTTAGAATGTGTTTTGAGTTTTTGTGAAGAGAGCTAAAATAAAGGATGTATTTATAGGGCACAAGTTAAAAATAAGACTTAGGCAACAAAGAATAGGTCGTTGTTTGAAAATTGAAAATATAATATATGGAAATTAATTTACATACGAAACATAATCCCTATGTATATTGAACTATTCTGGCCTTCTGGTACAAACCAGGTCTTGAAAATTACACAATACTAATTAATATGCATGATAAATGATTATTTGACTTCCGGAGACCGGAATACCTTGCCAATAATTTAATCACATCAACTCTTTTTCAACCGTTTAATTATATAGCAAATAATAGCCAAATATTAATGAGTGATTTTTGTATGAGAACATATTATTAAACAAATAAATTAAAGAATGATGACATCACATGCTAGAAATATTATAATAATAATAATAATAATAATATTATTATTATTATTATAAACTAATTTGAAATGGGCAAATGAGCATGTCATCGAGCAACATATCTTTTTTTTAAAAATTAAAATAAAATAAATGAAAGTTATATACTAATTAAGCATAGTCGTACAGTGACCAGTTCAAGGCACTGAAGGCAGTGCAGCTAGCGTAGCACTCGCTTTTCATTTTCTAGCGGAAACTGTCAAATAGTCAATATATTTCCGTAACAAGCAAGAGGTAGTCAATAATTCGTAATAAATTATACGGCAAGTATAATTAAAGAAAAGTTTGAGAAACGAGGACAACTACTCTCCAGTTAAGTCCGTCCAATGATTTATTTGATATTACAAAATTTTAAATTTTACTTTTTGTAAAAGTTGTCTATTAACATTCTAAGTTTGAGTTAGTCACTTATATATGGACGACGAGTTAATGTCATATGAGATCCTGCGAGTATAGTGGTTTTTTCACATTTAGTCTGAACTTTCAAATTGACCATCAGTGGTCCTTCGACTTTTAAATTGTTGTCATCGGTGATCAAAGTTAACCATCTATGACCATTCAATTTTCAAAATATAACCAACTGTGGTCCTCCTAGAGCGAGCATAGTTGGTTAAAATTTAAAAATTGAAAGATCATGGATAGTTAAACGTGGTAAAACCACTATACTCAGAGGAACTCATATGGTATTAACTTTATGAACAATTTAGATTAGTTTATCTTCTTATAGTATTTCACTGAAGAGGATCGCACAACAAACTTTACCTAGAGTGCAACATCGAATAGCGGTTGCGAACTTTTCTATAAATTCTATAAATCAAAGAAAAGTATGAGATTTCGTCCAGCAAGATAGCTAAATTAACCATGTCAAATATATATAATAATTAATTTGAATGAAAATGAAGTGTTAAAAAGTAAATTAAAAGATTCAATTAGGGTTTTTTTGGAAATTTGAAAAATGACTATCGGAAGTCATTTTTTGAATTTCTAGTGTTTGACTACTCAAAAAAATAAAGTGAAAGAAAAATATTAATTCTAGTTACCTGGGGGTGAATAGACTGTACAAATTTTGAAAATTATCAACAACGATTCGGTTGAAGGAGCTCCGAAAGTTTACTTCTTTGCTACTTCAACGATTTGATAGTTTTACGCAGCAGAAATTATTTATACCCCTTAGTTTGTTTGTTTGGACGTAGTTTGTTCATTGAAAGATTAAGTTTGCGTGAATGTTATGCAGTATGTAAAAGTTGTAATGGAGAGAGAGAGAGAGAGATTTTTTACAGTGGTTCGACCAGCTCAGCCTACTCCACTCTTCTCCGTAAACACTTAGGAAGTTTGCACTATTTCGTTAGTACAAAAGGACGTCCATGCCTTGAACTAACACAAAGTTTGGCCTTGAACTCCACAGGTTTTTCAACTCAATCGAGTTTACTCCACCTCTTTTTACTTCTACCGAGTAAAGATACCAAGGGGTTGAAGAAAAGGATTCTTCAATCTCCAACTAAGAGCTTGGCTTGTTGAATATGGATATGAGCTTTCTTCACAGAACAAGACTCTTGAAACTGGATATGCATTTTGAACTTTCTCTCCCACTAATCTTGCATGATTGTTTGCATTTTCACGCTTTGAACACTCTAGAAATTTTTGAATAGACCAACACCTTCTTCAATCTTGAATGAAGGTATTTATATGCGTTTTATAAATGTGTCTGTTGGAGGGAAACCCATTTAATTTCAAACGTCTATTAACCAAACGTCTATAATTAATCGGGAACGAGGCGAGGTAGGGAGGGGTATCCCCGTCCCCGATGGGGAATCACACATATTCTCCATCCCCATCTTCGTCCCCGTCCCCATTCCCCGAAAATTTTCCCCATCCTCGTTTTCGTCAGGGCGGGGATCGGGGATCGGGGATCCTCGTCGGGGATGGGGCACATTGTCATCCCTAGGTAGATCATTCCACCATTCGACATTTACAACATTTCGATCTTGTGGTCTTCTACTCTTCGAATCTCCATCTCGAACTCTTCAAGTCTTCGACTCTTTGAGGTCTTCATCTTCAAGCTATTCGAAAGGTAACCATTCGAGTTACTATTCAAACTTGTTGAGATTATCCGAAATGTAACCTTTCAATTATCATTCATATTGTTTTGTTTATCCGAACTGTGGCATCTCAAGTTACCATTTAGACTATTCGAATTTGAGAAGAAATAACCTAAGTCTAAAAGATAAAATAAATAGAGGACTAAAATTCTTAGCTTTTGGTATCATCAAAATCTAAATTAGAAATGTTCCTAAAAATTTCTCCTTTTTGGTGATGTCAAAACCTATACCCAAATTATATGGCAGTTTTAAACTTTTTATTTATTTTTCCATTACAATTCAGCCATTAATTAGAGTTTGACAAATATTTCTAAGGTTAGCTCAAAGGAAGGCTCGTGACAAAAGTGGAAGACTAAAGATTAAACATGGCATGAAGATATTGTGCCTCAATTAGCATAGGAAAGTTATGTATATCATGATATATTATTACCTTGTATAGTTAGTATAGTTTTGGTAGGTTAATTATTTTATGTATTAGTAAATTAGTATAAATAGGTCCATTGTATATGAAGAGGAACAACAAGAGAAATATATTGTTATTCTAGTCTTTTAATTCTTCTTCTTGGAGTCCTCACACGCTTCAAGTGTGAAAGTGGAGTTTGCCGTAACTCGAATACGGCTAGGAGCTAGAAGCCTGCTCGAAAGGTTTCTTTTGTTGCATATCGAATTTCTATACGTAACATTGGTGCGCGCTTTCATTGATTCTATTGGTGAGAGTATCCCCTATCTTTTTCTTTTTCTTTTGATTTCTATTTTTTTTTATTTGGCAGCATCTGTTAGAAAATTCCAAAAGAAAAAGCCAAAAAAAAAAGCCAAAACAAAAAAAAAAGTGGAGAAATATACCTTGCATTTCAACACTCCTCATTCCTACCTTATCTTTTTACGGAGTATATATTTATTTATTTATTTTTATTGCATCCCATAGAAATCTTTAAAAAAAAAAAAAAAAAAAAAGAAGAAGAAGAGAGAGAGAGAAAAAAAATTTTGAAAACAAGAAGAAATCAGTGGAAAATCCATAAAAAAAAAAAACAAAAAACAGAGAAAAAAAAAGAGTGGAAAAATACGGCAAAAAAAAATTATTATGGAAAACATTACTCATAGGTGCTTATTGGTTTCTGTACACCAAGTATGGTATCCAATTGATGATTTTGTATTGTATGAGATCTTTTCTACAAAATGACCCGTACGATATGATACTGTAAAATACAAACACCAAGAAAAACCGGAAAACACGATCTTTTATTAGCTCAAGGATCCAAACCCGGTTACAAGTCAAGAAGTGCTCAAAGTGCTCGGCAGGTCGGCAGTGGGCTTCCCTACTGTCCGAGCTCACTTTAAGTCTTAGTTTAGAAACAGCCTAAAAAGCCCCCCCTCTCCCCTCATAAATGCGCTATTTATAAGGGAGAGAAGTGCGGTTGCCGGACCTCCGGCATGGCGGGAACGTGGCGCGCATGCGCCCGCCTCACTCTTTGCCCAAGCGGGAAGGAGTACGTGGCAGTCCTTGGCACGCCGCGTCGTGAGCCTGTCGGGGGCACTGTTCGGCCCGTGACGGCCGAGCCCACGTCAACCTTCTGACCAACCGAGTCCCCGACCGCACAGCCTCCGACCGGGTCTGGAGTGCATCCGACCGGTTCAAGAGTATATTCACTATCACAATATATTGATATTTTAAAGGATAAGGGTCACACCTTCCAAGCTTTGATATGGTTTGATTCCATTGTGGATTTGATCATAGCCAAACAAACATTCCATGGCGAAAACATTTATGATGGGTATTGCACTATGAATATAGAATTTCCTGATGCAGAATTAATAATGCCTACATGTAGAGAAATATATAATCAAACTCCGACTCTTCGGGTGGAAATTGATTCAGAAGTGATAATCGAAAAAGAAATTGGTGATAATGTGGTTGACATGAGTTTTGGTGCAACTGTTGGTGAGGACTATACTAATCAAGCCAATCAAGAAGAAATTAAAAATTTTACTGAGGATGAGGTAGATCCTGCACCAAATACTATGGGGGAACACATAATGATCCGCAAGGATTCGGCCCAAATTGAAGCACCAATTAAAGATAAAGCCCAATTGTTTCAAGAATCAATTTTCACATCAATAGTGTCTTTGGAGGAAAGTCCCATCCACTTTGCAGTAGAAATGATTCCCAAATTGGTCCAGATCATGACACCAACAAGGAATTATTTTACAAGACAATCCAGTGTACATGTTGTCTATGATGTCCACGTTTGGCAAATCAATCAAGCAATATCGTCAAGGTATGGATATGCTCATTTCCATACCTACACCTTGAGGACAAGGTGTTTTTTGAAGGGGTGGAGAGTGATACGCCCTTAAATGTAATTATATAGCTTTTTAGAATTAGTAGGATAAATAGGATATGATGGTACAACTTAATTAGTGGGAGAATTAATATTGTGCCTCAATTAGCATAGGAAAGTTATGTATATCATGATCTATTATTACCTTGTATAGTTAGTATAGTTTTGGTAGGTTAATTATTTTATGTATTAGTAAATTAGTATAAATAGGTCCATTGTATATGAAGAGGAACGACAAGAGAAATATATATATATATATTGTTATTCTAGTCTTTTAATTCTTCTTCTTGGAGTTCTCACATGCTCGAAGTGTGAAAATGAAGTTTGCCGTAACTCGAATACGGTTAGGAGCTAGAAGCCTGATCGAAAAGTTTCTTTTGTTGCGTATCGAATTTCTATACGTAACACAAAGTCACACACTATTCCAGCACAACAAATAGAACCAACAGATTAACAACAATCTGCTAGCTGCTCCATAGAGAAAGACTATAAAAAAAATCTACATTAATTGAACAGAAAATGAACAATCATCAGCACCATCCAAGAAGTCAAGGAAAAAGAAACATTTTGTTGCTAGTCTTGATGATGAATTGACAGAGCCACCTGCTGAACTTCTATCCAAACTTATCTATTAACCAATGTTCTTGTCTCGAAAATCGAGTAACTCTAAATCATAAAATGGCAGAAGTAATATACAGAATTGGATGCCGAGGACCCCAAGGTCAAACTTCCCCATCCCAGCTTGATCTATGTACTTCTATCTGCACAAGGACTCAGAGCCTATTAGTATAAAGTTACTGAGCAGCCCAAAACAAGAACAATTGATCACATATTGTTGACACTTCCTCTTGTTCTTGATGTTACTCCTGAAACTGAACTGCCCTTTACACAAGTCTCTAAACAACCTGCACCAACACCGCTTGAGACTGACAATCTTACAACACAGGTCTTAATACAAAGCATTTAAGAGCTCAACAAAGCCATTGACATTATGGTGAAAAGAAGAAACTTGGACCTAAAGTTTCTAGAAGAACTCACAATCCGAATGGAAAATGATGATATTACGGCCACAACATCACAGCAGGATGAAAAATGCCATACTGAAGATCTTGACTCATCTAACCTCCAAACGTGCTTGGCCCTGCTAAGAAATCTTGCGGCTACAGATTCGCGAGTACAGAAATCTGGCAATGACGGGAGCACATGAAAATTAATCATGGTTACTCTACTGTTACTGGTTCTAAACTTTGTCAAAATTGAACAAGGCGTTTGAGACACTTTGCTAAAATTGAAGTAGGCATTTGAAACACTTTGCTTTAAAGACATCATCTTCTGTGAATTTGGTCAAAGTTCACCTTGAACTAAAAATGGTTATAATAAGTAGATTTTGTGAACTTTGTATCAGGAATTGTCTTGTTTGTCCGTTAATCAAAAGATTTGACTTCATTTTGTTTAAAGAGTATTCTATATATATGGTGTTATGGTTTATAGAACACTTGTAAAAAGATCAGTTACCCCTCTATATGGTGTTATGGTTTATAGAACACCGCGTTTGTTCAAGATATAGTTCACAAATAAGTTCAAGTCCTTGTTATCAGATAGATTGGGTTTGTACTAACATTTAAGGTTAGTTCAAAGGAAGGCTCGTGACAGAAGTGGAAGACTGAAGACTGAACCTGACACAAAGATAGTTCAAGATCGATATAGCTCAAGACAGTTAATCTGTTACTGATTATCTCATAAGTAGTATTTAAAGCATATTCCCCCCTTATGAATTGATTTATAGAAATTTACAAAGAAAGAATTCTAGAGACAGTTGTCGGCAAATCCAATGGAACTAAACCGAGCAACATGACACACGAAGGTTCTATTAATCTATTTTTGAAGTACTTTAGGCCGATTGACTACACGAAGTTAACACGGGAGTGCTGCAGTTGAGGGGAGTCTCGACTTGATTGATCCGGAGATCATTCATTGATTCTTGAGGAAGGAACTCTACATCAGTTGGTTATGGTATAGCATGGGGATTAGAGTTCTTCGTTCACATCATTGTGTTTTTGGTAGAAATGTTTCTCTTTGAAGTTGAATGAAGAATTGGGCAACTTTTTGTGTGGTGCACCCAGACATAGGAATAGTTAATTCCAAATTGGGTTAACAAATTTCTAGAGTGTTCTTACTACTTTGGTTGATTGATTCTTGTGTGAACTTAATTCTGCGACGTTATCTGAACTAGTTCATAAACAAACTCTCTGTGAAACATATCTGAACATGCAGTATTGTTTTTTACTTGTTGATTGAATACATTGAGAAATCACTAATCAAGTAATTGGACTAAGGGATAATCTAAACCCTAAATTTCATATAATTTTATTGAAACAATTAAGCCTCAAAAAAGTAAAAGGAAAAAAAATCAAAGAATTAACCAAGTACATACAAAAATAATTGTATGATCTTTAATTAACAAGAAAAGAAATAATTGCTCAGTAGTAGTTCACCCTTCTGCAGTTGACTCGAATTTGACCATTGTTCCCTGTCAATGGTTTAATATCCCCCATTTTAATCATGGAGTTAGCAAAGTCATTGGAGAAAGCACCATGATTTGTGCTATACAACTTAACAAGATCATCAGTTTGGCCACCAGTAAACAATGCTTGATCAGACACCAACAGCCCTTTGTTTTTCACCAAGTTCTTGAAATACTTGGCGTCGAAATAAGCAGGAGTTGGGTCAAGAGAAGCCAGGCTCGAGTTTCCCCCATTCATAGGGCAATTCGCTTGCCGTTGCCTTGCAAACTTAGAATCAATGTTTTTATCCCCGTAGATGCGCTGCCGAAATGTAAAGCACTGAGCAAATCCTAAGGTGTGACCGCCCGAAAGTGCAACCAAATCCTTAATATTCAAACCTTGATTCTTGAAATTGTCTGTCAATCGAGATAAGTCCATAAATGGATTTGGAAGATTTTTATTTGCGGCGTCTTTGCTTGCTGTAGTTGAGTCCCTCCTTCCTAGTTTCACCTCCCATGTTGGTCCTCCTAACTGCACCGTACCCAAAAGTTTAATTCATGTTAAAGCTAAGCTAGCTAGCTACTTATTTAATTTGGGTATATGTATATATATAATGATGAGTAGTAGAATAATGGTGATATAGTATAGAATATATACCGCAACTACAGAATCACGAGCAGCCACAGCCAAAATGTCAGCACAGGAGACTACTGGGCGACCACACACTCTATCAACTTCCATCTTGATTCTATCAATGACTTCGAACCCTCGAGCAGAATTATTGTTGGCACCTGCATTCTTTTCACTATCAATGGTAGGCGTAGAGTCTAGCAAAATTGAAGCATCACACCCCTGCATCCCAGCCAATGAATTGAGTTAGGACAATTAATTAGAATGAGATTTAAATAATAAAGTAGAGAAGAGTTTAAATTTAAGTAGATAGAAAACGATACATAATGCCTGAAATATTACATTAACGAAACAATCGTGAAAATGTAGGCGTAACAAAGAGCCACCCATTCGTCGTTCTTGCTTTATGGCATCCTCAACAATGCATCTAATCGTGGGCAAAGCTTGAGGGCAGACATGATTGTAGAAGGAAGGAGAGAGAGGATGTGAGAACGCTACGGTTGCAAGAGAAATCAAGAGCAGAGCGTGAAGATAGAAGAAGGTAAAAGATGCCATTTCGATCTGTGAATTGCTTAGCTTGCTTAGAATGTGTTTTGAGTTTTGGTGAAGAGAGTTAAAGAAAAGGATGCATTTATAGGGCACAAATTAAAAATAAGACTTAGGCAACAAAGAATAGGTCGTTGTTTGAAAATATAATAGGGAAGTTAATTTGCATAAGAAACATAACCCCTGTGTATATTGAACTATTCTGGCCTTCTGGGTACAAACCAGTTCTTGAAAACTACACAATACTAATTAATATGCATAATTATTTGACATTCGGAGACCGGAATGCCTTAGCTTACCAATAATTTAATCACATCAACTCTTTTTCAGCATTTAATTACACTATAATAAAAAATGAGATGATAATATTATAAATTGTGATGATAACTTCAATTTACAAATGATTCATTAAATTATCATTAGAGTCACGTTATATTTATTTACTAAAATCATTCACAAATATTCGCCATGCTCACTAACGTTTGATTATGGTATCATTTTTTTGAACTTTTTTTTTGTGATAAGAAAAATTCATAAGCACTACCTGAATATGTATTGGGTAAAATTCACTCATGTCTAATAACCAGTAAACTACATGTTTGGTAAACCAAATTCTTTTTATATTTGATTGTTGTGTGCGCTCTTTACTAACTCATGGTCCAATGCAATTGACCAAGTTACATGATTGAGAAAAAAAAATCTTTTTGTAGATCTTATAAATAATATCATATTGTAGTAAAAAAATAATATAATATTATTATATTATATTATATAACAAATATGAGTTAATACCTCCAATGGTCCTTCGAATATTGTGTTATTACCAGCAAACATCCTTCGAGTATAAAATGACCTCCAAACGTCTTTCGAGTTCAAAAGACCGTTCAAGACAGTTAGTTTATTGGAGCTTAATCAGGAAGAACGATTATAAATGCCCTTCTTTCTCTTTTCAGGTGACAATGATGGTTTTTAAGATTTACTCAGTAAAATTTAGAATTCTGATTAGGGCATGCATTTGCATGAAGTCTAAATGGAGCAACTTTCATATCAACGTTGAATTTGATGCTTAAAGATTACAGGCTGTTTAACCGCTAGAACACAACTCGGGAGAGTTACGTTGCAGTTGAAGGGGAGTCTCAACTTCGAAGATCAGGGGATCTACACCAACTCTTCAAGAAGCTTCGACGAGATTGAAAGGGTGTGGAGCATTCATGAAGTTCAAAGTATTTCGCTCAGAATCAATTCAATTGCTTGGTAAAACATGTTTGATTGATTATGAATGAAGAGTAGGGCAATCATTTCAGTGGTGCCCCCAGACGTAGGAATTGATATTTCGAACTGGGTTACCAAACGTCTCTTGTTCTTGTGCACTTCCGTTATTGCATGTTTACTGTTTTGGGTGTTAATGCTTCTTTGCACTATTAATCAAACTAGTTCACTAGTTATATCCAATAACTCTATTGCGAATTGTATCTGTTGTCATTAACACATAAGTCTTAATATTGAGTTACCCCTTCCTATACTTCAAATAAAAACAATAATAATAAAATAATAATAATAATAATAATAATAATAATAATATTATTATTATTATTATTAAAAGTTAACTTGAAATGGGCAAATGAGCATGTCATCGACCAACATTTTTTATTTAAAAATAAATAAAACTTATACTAATTAAGCATAGTGACTACTGACCAGTTCAAGGCAGAAGTGCAGCTAGCACTCGCTTTTCATTTAATTTTATAGCGGAAACTGTCAATAGTCAATATATTTCCGTAACAAGCAAGAGGTAGCCAGTAACACGTAATAAATTATACGGCAAGTATAATTAAAGAAAAATCTGAGAAATGAGGATAAGCGGTCAACTACTCAACAGTTACACCAAGACCTTATGATTTAGTGGCACCAAGTTGCACTCACATATGGGAGGTTGTGAGTTCAAATTTTAATGAATGCGGTATTGACTATTTGTGTTTCGGTAGGTTAGGAGAGAAAATAGTTATGATCAGCTGCATTGTCACAGAGTCAGTAGTGCTCTCAAAATTTTAAGTTTTACTTTATGTAAAAATTGTCTATTGACATTCTAAGCTTAAGTTAATCACTTGTGGACAACTTAGGTTGATTTACCTTCTTATGGTCTTTTGCTGACTAGAATCACAAGGCGTATTTTACCTAGAGCGCAACAACGAATAGCAGTTGCGAACTTTTCTGTAAATCGTGTAAATCAAATTAAAGAAAAGTATGAGATCTCTTCAAGCAAGATAGCTAAATTAACCAAGTCAAATAGAATAATTAATTTGAATGAAAATGAAGTGTGTCAAAATGTAAATTAAAAGGTGATTTAGGGTTTGTTTGAAAATCTGAAAAATGACTTTCAGAAGTCATTTTTTGGATTTTAAGTGTTTGGCTACTCAAAAAAATAAAGTCAAAAGGAAAATATTCATTCTAGTCATCAACGGAAAAATGTCTAATTTGATTAAAAAATATCTTCCTAGATTTTTAGTCGGAATACATTTTTGAGATTCTTTTTTTTTTTTTTTTTGAGAAAGATAACTTCATTAGATCAAATAAGAGGAAAGAGCATTACAAAGGAAGATGGGAGAGTTAAAAAACCACTCCGAACAATCAGACAAAGAAACAGACTGCCTGGCAAGTATATGGTCGCCTTCGCCAAGGAGGAAGGCAACCAATTTCTGGTCGCCTTCTCCGACAAGGGCGACCTGAAATGGTCGCCCTCGCCGGAAATGGCGACCGGCGACGCTCACCGGAAATTTTCGCTACAGGACGGATATTGTTGCCGGAAATTTTAATATTGGGTTAATTGCTCCTTTTTGTGGTTTTAATGGCTTAATTGCTTTGTTTTTTCGAGTTTAGTGGCTTATTTGAGGGTTATTTGAGTTCGGTGGCCTAATTGGTTGTTCCCAAATAGTACAGTGACTTATTTGTAGTTTATATTCATGATCCACACAACCAGTCGTTATATCGTGGACCATGGTCCAAAAACGACACCGTTTCTTTAAGTAAAGAAACGACTGCCGTAGCATATTAACGGAGCTCCGTAAATGAAATTACAGTTTATCTCAAATGATACTGCCTCACATTTTTTTATTATCAAACGAAACTATAGTTATATTAAAATGAAATTGTAGTTGTGTTGAAAGGAAACTGTAGTATATATAAAATGAAAATGAATAACAGTTTCACATATTTGAGTGTATAATGTTGAAAGAAACTGTAGTTATATCGAAAGGAAATTGTAGTTATGTTGAAAGAAAACTGTAGCTGTGTTGAAAGGAAACTACAGTGTATATAAAATGAAATTGAATAATAGTTTCACATATTTAAGTGTATATTGTCCAATGAAACTGTGGTTATATCGAAATGATATTGTAGTTGTGTTGTAATGAAACTATAGTGTATATAAAATGAAACTGAATAACAATTTCACATATTTAGGTGTATAATATCGAATGAAACTGTAGTTATATCGAAATGAAATTGTAGTTGTGTTGAAAGGGAACTGCAGTCTATATAAAATGAAATTGAATATGTTATACACACAAAGTTACTTTTTGCGGAACGGGTGCCGTTTATTTTCATTAAAAGGAACGACATCGTTTTTATGCCCGAACTACCATGCTTGGTGGACCGCGGTACACAATGCATTGTGGACCAAGGTCACAAAATGACGTCGTTTTAATAAGTGGGAGAAACGACTCTCGTAAATCTACGTAACTGATACTACAGTTCATCTCAAATGATACTACAGTTGTGTTGGACTGATACTGCAGTTGTGTTGAAAAGGGAACTGTAGTTGTGCGGATCAGATGCTGTTTCATCCGTCTGGAACTGCAGTTGTGTTGAATTGATACTACAGTTGTGTTGAGGTCGATTCATCCGTCTGGAACTGTAGTTGTGTTGAACTGATACTGTAGTTGTGTTGAAAGGGAACTGCAGTTGCAGGAATGGAGGTCGTTTCATCCGTCTGTTTTCATTAATCAAAACGACATTGTTTTGTCACTTGGACCACAATGCTTGGTAGACCGCGGTCCATAGTAAAATTTGCGTCAAGTTATTGTGGTCCACACAGCTGTATGGATTATACTATCAAATAATGTACATTCAATATAAAAATAATGTACTTTTAGTATATTAAAAATGTACACTGTATTCAAGGGATGTACATTATTTGTGTACTGAATGTACATTATATTGTATAATGTACATTCAGTACACAAATAATGTACAGTATAGGGATAAGTGTCAAATAATCCCTCTATTTATACTAATTTGTGCAATTAAGCTCTTCAACTTCAAAAAGCTTCAATTAGATCCTCAAACTTACAAAATAAGTGCAATTAACCTATTTTGTAAGTTACTTTCAGGTAACCGGTAATTAACTTATGACTACATTTTTTAAATGATATAATTTATTAATTTTCCTTTTTAATTAATAGTAATAATAATATAAATACATTTAAAAATAAGAAAAAAATATGTTTATTTATATTTGATTGGTAGTTCGCCGGGTTCATCGTCTCACCGCCACCACAAATTGTTCGTGCCTTCTTCCACGCATTCCGTCAATCATATTCCGTTCTCTGGTCACCATCCATTAAGAAGGCGTCTTGCCTTCTTCCACGCATGAGACCTTCTTTCAGGTGTGGAAGAAAGCAACAACGACCTTCTTCCATATTTGGAAGAAGGCAACAACTGCAGGGACAAACGACGGCAAAATATTTTTAATAATAAAACATAAAAATAAAATCATAATATATATTAAAAGTTACCTTACCATTAACCAGTAAATAACTTGTAAAATCAGGTAAAAAATGGTTAATTGCTTAATTTTTTGAGTTTGAGGGGCTAATTGGAGCTTTTTAAACTTTAAGGGTTTAATTAAACATTTCAATATTGTTGAAGGGCTTATTTAACCCTTATCCCTTTAGTATATTAATTAAAAATGTACTTTTTGTTATGTTCCACACACACTATGTGGACCATGGTCCACCCAATAATTTGCCATGCGAACCAAACCAAACCCCATTATATCCCCAAAACTTTTTTTTAAAAATCTCGGTTTCAATCCATTTGGGCCTGAGAATTTTTCGGGATGCATAATGAAAAAGAGCTTTCTTCACTTCATCACAAGTGGCTCGTCGCAGGAGCGCAAATTATGCCGTGGACCCAGGTCCACCTTGCAAGGTGGACCTGGGTCCAAAACAAAGTCGTTTTATGCGTTTTTTTTTAAAAAAATTTTGTTAATTAACGCCGTTAATAGAGCTTGGGAGCAGCAGGCGGTTGTTCGATTCTCGCAAAACAATTGGCGCTTTTCTCGTTCGATTCATCATCGCAGTTCTCCAGTCATTCACCATCATCGCAAAACAATTCTTCACTCATTCATCATCGCAATTCTCGTTCGATTCATCATCGCAGTTCTCCTCCGATTCATCATCGCGAAATTCTTTCGATTCACCATCGTAATTCTTCTTTGCAATTCTTCTTCAATGATGGCAGAGGCAGTAGATCAACTAAGTTTACACGTTGATGGCTCATCTTCGATTGCAGGTTTTAAGTTTGGATTCATGTTTGATGAATATAGATTTATGTTTGTTTTTTTTCGAATTTATGATTTATGGTTAGATTGATTGTGTAACCATGTATTTGAGTTTTAGATTCACACTTATACAGCTCTACATTCACAGTTACATAGTGATAGATTCACACATTTAGAACACTACATTCACGTTGTTTCCTGATACTCTGTTTTATGTTTTATATTTGCAGTGATGGCAGAGGCAGTAGATCAACTAAGTTTACACGTTGATGGCTCATCTTCGATTGCAGGTTTTAAGTTTGGATTCATGTTTGATGAATTGTATATATTTATGTTTGTTTTTTTCGAATTTAGGATTTATGGTTAGATTGATTGTGTAACCATGTATTTGAGTTTTAGATTCACACTTATACAACTCTACATTCACAGATACATTGTTCTAGATTCACACATTTAGAACTATAGATTCACACTGTTTCCTGATACTCTGTTTTATTTTTTTATATTTGTAGTGAATGCAGATTTAGTTGTTGTCTCAACAAGCAATGATCAAGGCTGTATAAATGTTGAGGATTCTACTTCAATTCCAGGTTTTTTTTAAAAATTGTTTTTTAGAGTAAAATTAGTGATTCATATTGATTTAGGATTTATGTGTAGTTGTGTGTAATAGTGTTTGATGTGTGAATATAGAGTATAGGAACTGTGAATATAGAGTTTTGAATGTGTGAATGCATAACAGTGTTGATATAATTGCTAAACATATTGCCCCTGAAATGTGTGAATGTGGAGGTTTCTACAAATGTGTGAATCTGTAACATACTTCTACAAATATGCTTTAGAGATTTGATGGAAATGTTATTCTTTTAGTAGAGTGTAGCTGGATTTATTTGGCATTCCCCGCCCCCCTCTACGTAGAGAATATATTTCCATTAGATTGCTTTTTATTTGTTTTCTTTGGTATGCTTTTCCATACTTGAGGTTATATTTCATATGTGCAGTTGATCAAGATTTGGTGGGTATTGTAGTAAGTAATGGTGATGAAGCGTATGAGTTGCATAACGATTATGCATTTAGAGTTGGTTTTAGTGTGAGGAAGGGTAAGCAACGCTACCAAGGGTCTACTAAAAATGTTAAGATGAAGACATTTTTGTGCTCTAAGGCTGGTAGTAAGTCCAAGAAAAACAGTGGTGTTAAGGCGTATTCAAAGATTGATTTAAGGATGGGGTGTGACGCATATATTCAGTTTGATGTAGATGGTAATGGGGTGTGGACAGTAACAAAACACGAGAAAGCTCATAACCACAAGCTAAGCACTAAAGACAAGAGTCACCTACTTCGTTCGCACAGAAGAGTGGGAAATAATCAACTTTCATACTTAAGAGACTTAAAGAAGAGTGGGGTTCCCTTGGCGGATGGGATAAGGTTTTTGAAACATCAGTCAGGAGGGTCTCCACTCGTTGGGTTTACCAATCGAGATGCTTACAATTCATTGGCATCTGATTCATTGAAGAGCTTGGATGGAACTGATTCGAATTCGTTGATTGAAATATTTAGGAGGAGGCAGTGTAATGAGCCTGACTTCTTTTTTGACTTTGAAGTTGATGATGATGCAAGATTAACTAGCTTTTTTGGAGGGACGGGCAAATGAGACGAGACTATGCGTTGTTTGGAGACTTGTTAGTGCATGATACAACATATCGCACTAACAAGTACGACATGATATGTGGTCCATTTGTAGGGATGAACCACCATTGTATGAATATTATGTTTGGGTGTGGTTTTTTGATGAACGAAAGGATAGAGTCATTTGTATAGTTGTTTAGAGCATTTCTTAGATCTATGGGTGGCAAATGTCCACAAACCATTATGACTGATCAATGTGCAGCCATGGTTGCTGCCATCTCTCAAGTGTTTACAACATCACGGCATCGTCTTTGCATATGGCATATCGGTGAGAACTCGAAGAAGCACATCAAGACACTTAGGAACAATAAGAATTTCATGGATCTATTTAATTGTTTGTTGAAGTACACAGACACCGAAGCTGAGTTTGAGTTGTATTGGTCAAGGTATGTTATTGTATTTTACTCATTCACTTTGAGTTTGAATTTTCAATACTATTTTTGTAAAATAATGACTTATTGATTTGTGAATATACAGTATAGAAGCTGTGAATCTAGAGTACTAAATGTGTGAATGTAGAACAGATAGTAATATAATTACTGAACAAGTATCACTGAAATGTGTGAATGTGGACGTTTGAAACTGTGAATGTATAGTATAGGGTTTGTGAATGTAGAGTTATGAATGTGTGAATGTTTATCAGACTTGAATTCAGAGATCCTTAAAACTGTGAATGTAGAGGAGTGTATTTGTGAATATAGAGTTATCAGATTGTGAATATAGTTTCTAAAATTGTGAATATTTTTTCCTTTTGTGATCTTATGATTTTCAGGATGGTGATTGACTATAAGTGTCATAAGAATCCGTGGTTAGAAAAATTGTACGATTGTAGGGAAAAATGGTGCCTGGCATTTAACAAGGATTACTTTTCTAGTGGCATTTTATCCTCACAAAGGAGTGAGACCACAAACCATTCAATTTCTAGAAAGCTAACAAAGACAGCAGGGCTTTGTGATTTCTACTCATCGTTTGTGAGCGTTGTTTCTGAATAGAGAAGTAAGGAAAATGGTGAGGATTTTCGGTGTGCTCAAGGCATGCCCAATATGATGATGGATGATGTGAAACTTCTTTCACATGCTAGAGAGGTATATACCATTGAAATATATTATATGTTTGAGGAACAATTCTTGAAAGGTGCTGCTTGTCATCAAGATAGTGTTTTGGATGATGGCTGTCATTTGAAGTATCATGTTTGGCGTCCTGATAAAGATATTATAAGGCATGAAGTTAGTTTTAAGCGTTCCAATTTAGATATTTCTTGCAGTTATAAGTTGTTTTCTGAATTAGGAATTTTGTGCTGCCATTGTTTACGCATTATGAATGTACATTGCATTTGTTCTATTCCCGATAAATACATTTTGAAAAGGTGGACAAAGAAAGTTGCTGAAAGCAAGGCTGTTGATATGGGTTCTTTGTCTTCTAATGTTGGTGTTGCTCCTTCAATTTGGGTTGTTGAGATGACCATGAAGTTTCAAAGACTAATTGTTTCTTGTCAAGATAATAGTGCAGCTAGACAGCGTTGTGAAGAAGCTTTTGAAAGTGCAAAGAAAAGTGTTGAAACCGAGGTTGGTTATGTTCATATTGAAGAGTTTGATGTCCCATCTTCAAGTGGTATTGTACAAGATCCATCAAGCCGGAGATTGAAAGGTGAGCGTAATAAGAGGCGAAGTAGTATTATTGAAAAGAAGTCTGCTGTAGCTAGGGGGCGAAAGAGTTCTGCAAATAAGGTTGCTTCAATTACAAAGGGTGTTGTTCAATCTATTTTGTCGGGAAGTTTATCTGAGATTGCTGGGGATGGATATCTTGTACATCCAAGTTCTGGGAGTTCTGAATTAGTTCATGTTAATAAGAGATGACAATATATTTTTTGTATTTGTGAACATTTAGTTATAAAATTTCTTTGGAGTTATTAATTAGTACATTTCAGTGATGCTTGTGGAGTGTTGAAATTGTGAATTTAGAGTTATTAAGTTGTAAATGTTTAGTTTTAAAACTGAAATGTAGAACAGATAGTAATATAATCACTGAAATGTGTGAATGTGTAGTTTTCAATGTGTGAATATAGTGTATAGAATATGTGAATATATAGAAACGAAAGTGTGAATGTTGAACAAATAGTAATATAATTACTGAACAAGTGTCACTGAAATGTGTGAATAGTAATATAATTACTGAACAAGTGTCACTGAAATGTGTGAATAGTAATATAATTACTGAACAAGTGTCACTGAAATGTGTGAATATTAATATAATTACTGAACAAGTGTCACTGAAATGTGTGAATATATGACTAATTACTGAACAAGTGTCACTGAAATGTGTGAATATATGACTTTTCAAACTGTGAATATAGAGAATTGAAGTTGTGAATATAGAGACATGAGTGTGTAAATCTAAAACAGATAGTAATATAATTTCTGAAATGTATGAATGAGGACTTTTCAGACTGTGAATATAGAATATTGAAGCTGTGAATATAAAGACATGAACGTGTGAATGTAGTATTGAAGCTGTGAATATAAAGACATGAACGTGTGAATGTAGAACAGAAGCTGTGAATATAAAGACATGAACGTGTGAATGTAGAACAGATAGTATGAATATAAAGACATGAACGTGTGAATGTAGAACAGATAGTAAGAATATAAAGACATGAACGTGTGAATGTAGAACAGATAGTAATATAATTATTGAAATTGTGAATTTGGATTTATTAAGTTGTGAATTTGGTTAACAGGGTTAAGATTATTATGGTCAATGGTCAATTTTATAGTTAGAGAAGTGTGAATGTGGTGTTTTGAAATTATGAATATAAAGCTATGGGGGTGTGAATATGTAACAAAATTAAAACTTGTACAAAAAAGGATTACAACATAGTTCTACAGGAATTCAAGGAACTATTGTATATTCACATTTGAGTACAAGCTGTTCATTTCTTGTTGTACAAGAGTTTGGTTTTCTTGATCACAATGTTTTTCAATGTGTTGGCACACCACCTTATGATTGTTGCGGCGTACCTGGCCCTCAATCCAATTAAGAAGTCTTCCTACAAATATACAAGATCAAATAAATACTTTATTGCAATGCTAGGAAAAAAAAAAGAGAGAAGAAATTATTCAAAGCTAGTATTTGTGTACTTACATTTAAGCTTGCTTTCTTTCTAAATCCCGGGTTCCATTTCTTCAATGTCCCTTTATATGTTTCCATATGTCTCATTACAAATAGTCCGCAATCAATATAATTTTCTGATTCTTTCCAACTCATGTCAACAACCTCTTCGGTTAGCTCATCCACCTTCCAGAATAGGGCAGATGACCCCAGTGCTAGGTATTCTTTTAAAGTTGTAACATGGACATAAATATTTAAGTCTACCACTGTTACACATTCACACATTCATAATAGTATATTCACAGATTATCTACTCTACATTCACAGATTGAAAATACCACATTCACACATTTCAGTGTTAGATTTTCAGTGATTATATTACATCTGCTATACATTCACACTTTGATAATTCTATATTCACACTTTATATACTACATATTCACGGTTTGAAAAGTACACATTCACATACATGTAGCAACTCAAAAGGAGCTCAAGTTGTTGATCAACTTACCAAGAGGGTTGTGCAATCTCCATACTTGTCCTTCATGGTAACACCACAGACTAAGGACTTGTTGTCAATTATTTCAAGTTTTGAGGCTTTAACATTGATGCAAATGAGAAAATAGTGCCCGTGACGAAGCACTGGAAAGAATATCTAAGTTCAAAAAAGGAAAATAAAAACAGTGTCATTAATGTCTTGAATGTGACTAGATAAAACTGTTGTTGATAAACTCACCAGGTCCGCATCATTTATGTCCAAATTTTGTAGGCGCTCAATTTAATATGTCATCCGTTCATAGAAGTTTTGTTTCTTTTTTTCCATCGGGAGACATTTCATCCATTCGTGGGTGGGATCTAGTTGTAACTAAGATTAAAAAAAAAAAACAAAGTTCTCAATTTGAATACTTTTTTAAGTCAGAAATACGGATAAATAATTTTAAGTTCACAAATTTTTATGCTTTGTGTGTGAATGTGGGGTATATAAACTGTGAATATAGAGTATAGAATATGTGAATCTTTAAAATAGTTAACACAGTCCAGCAACTTGTACCCTGTAATGTGTGAATGTATAGATTTCAAATTGTGAATTTAGAGTATAGAAACTGTGAATATACTAGTATGAATGTGTGAATCTGTAACCAAGCTAACACAGTTATACCAATATTTAAAAAGTATACTCGTTTACAAATTCAAAAAGGACTTACGTAGGCAATTGTGCTGAAAAACACCCTCTTCGGTTGCCCGGGTGCACGCTCTTTGTCAAGCATTGAGAGCCTCAATGCTCATACATCTAAGAAGATATTTTCAACTTGGCCAACACTGAGCGAGATGAAGTGATCCCTAGTGATATCAATGTCACTAAAGCTGAAAAGTAATTCACTACAAAAGGCACAAAAAAAATTAAAATTAAAAAAATAGAAAATATACCTAATTCACATTGATGTAAGTAATTAATAAATATTTAGATGGAACATACTCTTTAATGTAAGTAATTAATAAATATTTAGATGGAACATACTCTTTAGTGTAAGTAATTAATAAATATTTAGATGGAACATACTCTTTAGGGTAAGTAATTAATAAATATTTAGATGGAACATACTCTTTAGGATGAGTAATTAATAAATATTTAGATGGAACATACTCTTTAGGATGTTCATCAGAAACTTCTACAAATGCATAGTTCGAGAGGAGTTTATCTGGGACAGTGACATTTCTGATTTTCATCCCATGTTCATTCCAAAATGGAGACCCATTTCTGATTTTCATCCCATGTTCATTCCAAAATGGAGACCGTAGGTTGATTTTCATCCCATGTTCATTCCAAAATGGAGACCGTAGGTTTATTTTCATCCCATGTTCATTCCAAAATGGAGACCGTAGGTTTAGGTTCATCCCATGTTCATTCCAAAATGGAGACCGTAGGTTTAGGGGCATCCCATGTTCATTCCAAAATGGAGACCGTAGGTTTAGGGGGATGTTCTTGAACTTTCGTTGAGGCCTCTTTCTAGCAATGACATCCTCGACATCAAATTCACTCTCCGCTAATGCACTGTGTTCACATAATAGAAGTATTTAGTCAACAAAAATAGAAGCTTATGTTTACCAAATATAGAGCCATATATTCACACCTTGTTATCTCTATGTTCACAGTCTGTGAGGTCTATATTCACAATTTAGAATTTTGGAGGTTTAGCCTAAAGGTGTTTAGTTTTAGGTGTCCCAATGCTTTCTTCACAACTTTAGATCCCTATGTTCACAAATTGTTAACTATATATTCACCATCTGTTCTATCTATATTCACAATTTGTTAATTGATTCCCTTTGTTTTACAGATTCACAGCTTTAATGTTGCACCATATTCACACATCTTAGGACTTCAGATTCACTATAAGTAGGTCACCTTTGTTACAGATTCACAGCTTCATAATTTTATATTCACATATTGCATACTAAACATTCACATTTTTTATAGTCCACATTCATAACATTTTAGGGCTTCATTGCTAACTTTACAGCCATTTTATAGATTGACAAAAACATAGTACTAAGATCATTCTTTGTAGTCTAAGTTCTAGAGTCTGCTAAGTAAAAGTATTCCATTACCTATCAAATTCATCAATAGGGGAATCAGCCCTTTGAAAAGGAACTCTAATCACACCAGGGGTTGAAAAAGTTGCATCTTTTGTGGCTTCCCCTGCAATTCTATCCACCAGGGCATCAATCCCCGGTTCCCCCGCAGCAGCACCCTTTGTCTCTTGCTCTTTCTCCTTCTCTTTCTCCTTCTCTTGTTGCTGCTCTTTGTCCTTCTGTTGCTGCTGTGCTGGTGGTGGTGTTGGAGTCAGCCCCAAATCACTCCCTTGCTGCTGTGCTGGTGGTGGTGGTGGAGTCAGCCCCAAATCCCTCTCATGTTGCTGTGTTGGTGGTGGTGATGGAGTCAACCCCAAATCAAAGCTCGGAGCATCTACTTGGTCCGATTGCTGTGTTACTTGAGATAGCCCCAAGTCAAAAGAAGGGGCATTAGGGTCCATTTGTTTCCTTGTCTTTTCAAAGGCTTCGACAAGGGCATTCACAGCCGTAGTGAAGCTTTCACTACCAAAGAAGATGTCGTCCAGCTGGGAGGATGTTGGGGTTGAAGTGGCTTCTATGGTGCTGGCAACATTTAGCATGTTAGATAAGCCCGAAAATGTCTTCCTCATCACATTTACGGGTGCTCCTTGCTTTCTTATCTCAGCCGTAGCCTCACCAAACTCTCCTACTGTCGAAGCCAGCTTTTGTAAGATCCCTGCCACCCTATCTACACTTGATGATGGGATATTCAATGTTGGTTCAGCAGCAACAGGAGGTTGATCATTCTGCCTGGAGGTGGCAGCAGCAACATCAGTAGGTTTTGATATTCTGGGGAGCACTGTCCCCCTTCCAAACGACCCTGCTTTGTTTTCTTCTTTAACCCTTTTTCTAGCAAGTTCAGCACTCCACCCAACAATGGTTGGGTATGTTCTATTCACTCTCATCCCCTTGAACTGTACTCGGTCAAAGTACACAAGCTGCATAAGACAGGGAGTTAGAACTGAAGTTTATTCATAGTTTGAAAAGTCCATATTCACACATTCACACATTCAATACAGTATATTCACATATTCAATACACTATATTCACAGATTGAAAACTCCACATTCACACTTTTATGTAATTATATTACTATCTGTTCTACATTCACACATTCATGTCCATATATTCACAGCTTCAATACTCTATATTCACAATCTGAAAAGACTAAATTCATAGATTTCAGTAATTATATTACTATCTGTTCTAGATTCACACATTCATGTCCATATATTCACAAATTCAATACACTATATTCACAGTTTGAAAAGTTCATATTCACACATTCACAGATTCAGTACAGTATATTCACATATTCAATACACTATATTCACATATTGAAAACTCCACATTCACAATTTTCAGTAATTATATTGCTATCTGTTCTACATTCACACATTCATGTCAATATATTCACAGCTTCAATACTATATATTCACAATCTGAAAAGTCTATATTCATAGATTTCAGTAATTATATTACTATCTGTTCTAGATTCACACATTCATGTCTATATATTCACAACTTCAATACACTATATTCACAGTTTGAAAAGTTCATATTCACACATTTCAGTGATACTTGTTCACATATTTCAATAATTATAGTAGTATCTGTTCTACATTCACACATTCATGTCCATATATTCACAGCTTCAATACTATATATCCACAAACAAATAAGTCATTATTTTATAAAAATAGTAATGAAAATTCAAAATAAAGTGAACTTACTAGGATGAATGCAACCGGTCCAGTGAAGAATTGCTTTTCATTCTTTGAAAAGATTGAATGAAGTCGACCATAGACTTGTGTGTATAGGCACACCAATTGTAGTTCTTGATCTGGTCAAGGTCTATCAAGGATTTTAAAATCCTAAAGTTGCAACACCTGTCTTGGTGGCCACACAGCATTGCCGATACTATAAACAGGACAAAGTCGCGTTTAAACATATCGCCATGGTCTCCTCTTTTCAGAATCTGCCCCGGCATTGATGTTGTGATTGGGGATTTACCATCAATTCCCCATCGCTCCCTCCATAAGGCCACGAGGTTGGCATACGCTCCACTAGCACCATCTTCTACCATATGCTCAAATCTTGTGGCCTCCTCAACCACTTTGCTCCCTTGTGGGATCCCCAACGTTCTTTGAACATCATCCTCTTCAATAAGCAGCAATTCACCCCCTTCAAGCTGGATTGCAGAACGATAAACATCAAACTGTCTAAGCAAGTACTTCATTAGAGGGCCTTCACTCTTTGTTAGTTGGAGGTGTAATATCCCTCCAAATCCTATCTCCTCCACAGCCCTTTTCTGTTCATCAGTCAGCTGTTGCACAAACTCAGCCACAATCTTCGGGCTCATCCTTGTATTCCACGTTTTTTGTTGTTTCTCTACATTTTCATCCTCATCTGTTCGTGGATTTTTTCTTGTAGATTTTCTCTTTGCTGCTCTTTCAGCCCGACTACCTTCCCCTTGTTCCACTGCTTTCCTCTTTCCTGTTTGTTTTTCAGCGGCAGATGGCCTGTCATTTCGCTGTTTTGTTCTTACTTCGGCTTGGATAGACGAGTCCGAACTTTCTGCCTCTGCAGCTTGAGAGGTAAGCATGGCTCTTGTATTCCTTGCCTCTTTGTTCACACGGCTAGGATTTGTTTTCTCCATTTCTGCCAATTGTACCAATGAATAGTTTAGAAATAAAATGCAACCTCAAGTATAACAAGGTTAACAAAAATTTTATATTTGATGAAAATATAATCTGTTAGTAGAGGGGGGATGGGGAATGCCGAATAAATCCAGCTACGCTCTACTAAAAGAATAACATTTCCATCAAAACTGTAACTGTATGTATGTATCCAAATACATAAATATATATTCACAAATACAAATATATATGTAGTAAAAGCAGAACACCACAGGGCTATAGATTTACACATTGAAAACTATATATTCACATAAGCTATACTACATATTCACAGTCTAGAAACACCACAGGGCTATATGTTTATTAATTATATCAACACTGTTTGTTTTCACATATTCAAAATTCTATATTCACAGTTACTATACTTTATATTCACAGTTAGAAAACAACACATTCACACATTTCAGTGATAATTGTTCAGTAATATAATTACTATCTCTTCTACATTCACATATTCGTAACACTACATTCACATACCATATACTGTGTATTCACATTTTGAAAACTATAGATTCACACATTTAAGGGGCAGTATGTTTAGTACTTATATCAACACTGTTATGCATTCACACATTCAAATCACTACATTCACAGAACCAGTACTCTATATTCACAGTTTAAACACTCCACATTCACACATTTCAGGGGCAATATGTTTAGTAATTATATTTATCAATGTTATGCATTTAGACATTCGAAACTCTATTTTCACACTTCATATACTCCATATTCACAGTTTGAAAACCTCACATTCACAGAGATTAAACTCTAGGTCACAAAATTATAATCTCACATTCACAAAGATTAAACTATTAACATTGTATGTTACATACAACAGAAATCTATTCCACAGAAACTCATTAAACTACTTAGAAACACAAAATATTGAATAAAACGTAAAATTTTTGAACTAAAATCCCATAATATAAAAATGTGAAGAAATACCTGTTTTAAAAAATACTTCAATGATAGGATGAAGGTTGCTGATGAGTGTTGTTGCAAAAACTTCCGGCGAACGAGTGCGCGAGTGATAATGGCGGAAAACGGCGAAATGTGATGTGCACAAATGATGAGTGTAAAAGAGGGTATAATGTCGTTCCGCTGAGGATTGGGGCTATGGCACGTAATTGTGTGAATTACCAGGCACTAGAGTATGTGAATTAATAGAATCCAAGCAACAAAGACTGAAGGATGTAAAAGAAAGCAATTGATTAAGGTGTAAACTGTATGATAAAAGTATGGGCCAGATTAGGGGGATTGTAACCTTGATGTTCTAACAAACTCAGGATTAGGGAAAGAATAATTAACTAAGGGATATATGGGCAATGCACAAAAGAATTCTACTCAGCTACTTTCGTAATCAATAAGAGAATTAGGCTAAGATTGCCCCACTGTCGTGATGCATCAATCATAACCTTAAGCACCTAAGCATTGTAAGCCCCCAAAATTACCTCTACTTTCATAGCAGGAAAATTAGGTTGAAATTGGTAAGGCTCGAGGTCTCCATCCAACTGTCGTTGTAATGAATCCCTCTCCTAGACTAGCAATTAATTCTAGCAACAAACCAATAACTAGTGCAAAGAAATCCCCAAATCAACATAAACCCTAGGTAAAAGATTCAATCCCTTTATGAAATTAATTATAAATTGAACATCAAGATTAACAATGGACCCCTAATCCAAACCCATAAACGAATTACTCCCGCATGATGGGAGTAAACACAGCAAAGTAAGAATAAATAACCATAAACATCATAAGAAATAAAAGGGAAGAGAAACTTAACTGATAAAGAACAAATCCAACTTCAATCCAAGATTCCAAGCTTGAAATAAAATAATTCTAATCTGAAACTAATCTAAACTATGCTAGGGAAATATAAAGAGAGTAAACTAAAACTAGCTAGGGTTCCGAACTCTGTAAGGGAACCTCAGAATATATAGGAGATATAGATGGGCCTTGGGCCCATGAGGCAACTTCCAATTCTTTTCCAAGTCTTATTCTTGTTTCCTATTCTTCCTGGGTAATTTCCTTTTCTTCCAAAACTTGTCCAAAATGTTCCAAAACTCTTCCTTTGCGGCTCCTTGTGAATAATTCAACTCTTGAGAAAATACAACACACAAACAATTCTCAATTTCATTAGGATAAAGAAAATAAGAACCAAAACAACTAAAATAAGGGGTGAATTATTGTACAAAATAGTAGATATCAAAATGCTCTTGCGGAGGAATGGAGAGTGTAACTTGCGGAGGAATCGTCGTTAAATGGTGAAGAAGCGCAGAATGGTATATGGTTTATATATTTAAAAAAAAAATCTGATTGGCTGGGGATAACGGTGCCACTAACAGCACCGTTATCCCCAGCAACTAAACGGCGTCGTTTAAGGACCCAGGTGCACCTTGCAAGGTGCACCTGGGTCCACGGCATAACAATTGTCGCAGGAGTGAAACATTTTGGAGCTTAAAAATAGATTGGTTTATACAATCAAGAACTGGAGAATGATTACCGGCTTTGGAGACAAACAGAGACTAGAAATAATTTATAATACGTAAGATTATATTACCTATTGTAGCAAGTTAATCGGTCCTAATTAGTGATGATCCTCATTACAGAAAACCCAACAACCTAGCATATGTGATTAGCCTAGGATAGGGTTCATCTGATCGATCTACATACTACCAAGAAACCTCTACCCAATGTCTACCACTACAGTGTATATAATTTCGGGAGAACCCGGGTTCAATTCCCACAAATGACGATTCCCCCTGGGCCAGCTCTCGTGCCTCCTGGAGCGAACATGGGTGGACTCCGGACCGTTAAAACGGACGGAGGGAAAGACCCTGTAAATCTACCAAAAAAATAGTAATATTTTAGTATGCCTAGTACAAAAAAGACTCATGATTTTTCCTTGTTGGGTTTTCACATTATATTCAATTAATTAAATACTATGTCCTACCTCTTCATCTCCCTTCTACTCTTCTACTTGGTGTATTACTTTGGCTTATGAACCTTGTGTCCACATAATATATAAGCGCCTCAGTGTACCCAATTGGTCGCGTAAATTTGCACCATCATATCATGTAACTTCCCATGTAGAATATATATTAACCTATAAGGGCACCTCATGCACTCATTAGTCACTACCTGATAATATGCATTGGGTAAACCCGCTCCTTTGTAATAACTTGCAAACCACATAGAAATAAACCATGTAACAGGTTTGATCGAGATAATGTTGACAAAAATTGAACTCGTGACTTTTAAGTATGAAATTTATACTCTATCTACTCATCCGCCCCTTTTACGTCATTTTTATATTTCTTTTCTTCTTGGGAAAAGGAGGAGCTTGAAGAAGACAATCATTCATGGATGTTTATATTGTGCATATAGTCATGGTCATGGTTGTATTTATCAAACTCGGATGAATAAGTCCATAATACAAATTTATATATAAAATATAAATAAATCGAGATTCGAATTTTTAAAAACTAATCCCAAAGGTCGAATAGAAAGAAAACACGAAAAATCCAAGTTGTGTGTAACATAGATTTTTCTTAAAATCAATTTGCTACCTCCTGAAGGTGCTAACATATGATTTAAATTAAAATCATATCCATACAATTCAAGTTCCTTCTAAAAGGGAATTGTATATATACTAGTGTAAACCCACTTCCAATTTCAATATGGCCTAAGACAAAGCTATTCAAAGTCTTCCCGTCTCCATTTTCCGACTCAAATGGATCTGTTTTGATAATCAATTTTTCATTCACTCATTTTTCATTTTAAACAAATAATGTATCAAATTCTTCATTTCACCTCGAAGAACCAGAATACACTTTAATGACTCAAATCAGAAATGGACCCAACATATATTTATACCACAAAATAATCACTTAAAATATCATTTAAAAAAAAAAAAAAGCCAACAGCTCATTCCTTTAATTTTAACTTTGGCCAACAAAAAAAAATGTAAAAATGAAATTGAATTGAAGTTCATGTACCCAAGTGATATTTCTCATGAGAGTAATCAACAATATAATAACATGCAACGACTTGTAACCTTTGAGTAAAAGGATCTAATTGCTTTAAAAGTATGATTAATTTTTTTTTAATAATTAGAGAACTTATTTGATTTTAAATAATTAGAGATCTTACTAGATTATTTTTTTTATAAGATATTAAGAAACTTATAAGGTGCTTATCTTTGATATCTTTTTCTCCAAAGAGTCATTTTGATAATATAAAGTTACGAACCAATTCAAGCGAAAAAATAAAGAAAAAAATATTTGACTTGGTTAAACATTCAATATTAAATGTTTTTTTTAGAGTCAATATTAAATGTTTTATTAATTAGTTTTTTGTAACAGTTTATTGTTTCAAAATGCCAATATTTAAAAAGCTGGTCAAAATAGTTTTTTCGATCTACTTTTTAAAAAAGTCATTTTGTGTATAATCAACTATCAACTAATAGCTAATTTACCAAATATTTTTTTACAATTAGTTAATGCTATCAGTCAAACCTATTAACATAATCATGTAATAGCTAACAACTATTATTTATCGAATACCCCTTTATTTTCTTAAAGATGGTGATGGATTTAATTAACCCGGGGGTCCGAATTATTAAACCCAAATAAACAATAATAATAGTAATGGATAAGAATGTAGATAAATGAGCTATTACAATGGTCTCTTAGGACAAAGAGTAAGAATAGGATGTCTATAACAAGACAAATACAACGCTTTTATACTGACAAGCTACTCAACCGCCCCCGCGAGAAGGGGGGTTGTTATAACTAACTTGGACCGCATGCCCCGGGCTTCCCTTTGACCGAGTCACGATGCCGACCCGGGGTCCGCAACTCGGCCAAGGTCCAAGGTGCCGCCCCGGGGTCAGCACCAAGCCACGGCCCAAAGCCTAAACGGAGGTCTCATGTGTCGACCCGGGGTCGACACCCACCACAGCTCAAGACCAACCTAAGGTGCGAGATGCCGACCCGGGGTCGACACCCACAACGGCCCAAGTCCTCCGGAGTCACGGAGTGCCGACCCGGGGTCGGCACTCAAGCCATGGTTTGTACGGAGCTTGATCTCGGATCCGGATTCGCTTGCTCCGCTCTTTCGGGTCGGTCCGCTCCGCTCCATTTCCCAATATATCCATCAGATGGGAAAGAGAAAAACATGGTATTAAGATGGTGGGATGAGATGGTATAGATTTCTTCTAGTACATGTTCTCAAGGTTTGGGTCTTAGTGAGAAAATATGTGTTCAAAACAAAAAATAAGTTACGTAGTGATATAGACATATAGTAAAGTTACACTCTAAAAATTAGTGATAACAATTAGATGGAGTTTCATAGCCATTTAAGACGCAAATTATATCATGGACAAGGGTTCATCATGTGCAAAATAGACCCTAGTCCAGTATATACGTAATGGAATAATATAATATGCCTTATTATTATTATTATTATTATTATTATTATTATTAGAGATAGTCAAAGAAGGAGTCCAACAATAAAGTATGGAATGTTACGGGAAGTTGCAACTGCAAAGGAATAACATTATATAAAAGCTCAGAAAGATCAGACAAAGGGGTCAAGGCTCATTCAGTTCTAAATAATCTTTTCTCCTTACCTTTTCCTTCTTCTATTCAATGGTCATGGTTGCCCATGTACATGTACCTACAACATAGTGAATTTCGGCTTGACTTAGCCCAAAAAGGCTCATGATTTTTACCGTTTTGATTTCCACGTTAAATATCTCGTGTCTTGCTTATTTATCAATCTCATGCAAACACATTTAGTATCTATTTATTATTTCTTTTATTTATTGGATTTATTAATTCGAACACCCCGGTTAATTAAATCCATTAATACGATTAAAAGATTAGATACATTCAATTATAATTGAATATACATAATCTGTTAACTGAAAATATATAATATGTTAATTGTATGTATGTAGTCCACAATTGCATTTAAAACTCCTCTGAAGAGCAATCATTATACCATTGAGACAATTGACATAATGTTCATTTTTAATATGTTGAAGATTCACTTTTAATACATTGAATATTTTTTTATTTTTGTATATTAAAAATGAGCATCCAGTATATTAAAATTAATCATTTATCTATGCTTCACATTGCAATATGGCAAATTATTTTGTGTAGACCATGGTCCACACAATACTATGTAGATCATAACAAAAAAGTACATTTTTAATATACTAAAAGTACATTATTTTTATACTGAATGTACATTATACAAAATAATATACTTTTAGTACTCAAATAATGTATTTTTCCTGAATACAATGTACATATTTAATATACTAAAAGTACATTATTTGTGTATTAAATGTATATTATTTGATAATATAGTTCACACAACTGTGTGGACCACAATGATTGTTGCAATGTGAATTATTTTTTTTGGTAAATTTACAGGGTCTTTCTCTCCGTCCGTTTAACGGTCCGGGGTCCACCCACGTTCGCTCCGGGAGGCACGGGAGCTGGCCTAGGGGGAATCGTCACTTGTGGCAAATTATGCTATGGACCCGGGTCCACCTTGCAAGGTGGACTCAAGTCCATATTCATAATTTAAAAACTCTACGTTCATAATTTTAGAACTCTATGTTCACAATTTTAGAACTCTATATTCACAATTTTAAATCTCAATATACAAAATTACATTACTCAATATTCACAATTCTTGAACTTTATATTCAAAATTCTTGAACGTTATATTCAAAATTTTGTTATATAGATTCAAAAATTGTGTTATACTATTGAATATAGAGTTCTGAAATTGTGAACAAAGAGTTCTAGAATTGTAAACATAGAGTTTTGTAATTGTGAATATAGAGTTCTGTAATTGTGAATATAGAGTTCAAAAATTATGAATATAGAATTCAAAAATTATGAACATAAAGTTCAAAAACTGTAAACATAGAGTTCAAAAACTGTGAACATAGAGTTTTAAAATTGTGAACATAGAGTACTAAAATTATGAACATGGACCTGGGTCCACCATGCAGACACAAGTCCATGGCATAACAACCGTCTGAAAAGCAATCATTATTGCATGGACCATGGTCCACACAGCTGTGTGAACCATAAACAAATTACATTTTTAATATACTAAAAATACATTATTTTTGTACTGAAGGTACATTATTTTAGAGTACATTATTTTATAGTACTATAAAATAATGTACCTTCAGTACAAAAATAATGTACCTTATATTCATGGTCCACACAGCTATGTGGACCATGGTCCACACAATAATTTGCCGCTGACAAGGTTTTGGGCCACACGCAGTTTAGGCAATCGTTATACCCTGCACCACGGTGCACATAGCAATGTGAACCACATACGTAAAACGACGTCGTTTCGGTGTTAGTAGGCGCGGACGCGAATGACTCAGGGAATTCATTATCTATAATACACATAATCATTATCTATAATACACAGAACGTTTGCCTAAAATACACAGAATGTTTGCCCAGAATACACAGAATATTGACACAAAATACACAGATGTTAGTGGACGCGAATGACTCCAGGGAATTCATTATCTATAATACACATAATCATTATATAGAATACACAGAACGTTTGCGTTTAATACACATAATGTTTGCCCATAATACACAGAATATTGACGCAAAATACACAGAACTCATCCTCCTAACATTCGAATGTACAAACACATCACAACTTGTGTTATAACATGAATACACAAACACATCACAACATGTGTTACTAACATGAAACCACAACATGTGTTACTAACATGAAACCACAACATGTGTTACTAACATGAATACACATAACGGTTGTCTATAATACTCAGAATGATTGCCTGGAATACACAGAATATTAACATAAATACAGAGACCGGCCGAAATGGAAAACGTGATTTCCAAAAAAAACGGACGATTAGTTTACAATGCTCAAAACGACGTCGTTTAGATACGTGGTGCATATTGCTATGTGCACCGTGGTGCACAGTATAATTTGCCCAGTTTAGGACATGGACCACTATGTCCCAAAGAGATTACTAACTGGCCCAGAAGCCCAAAAAACTGTAACGGCTAGTGAAGACTGAAGAGCCAATCCTCCAAGGGATCAACACTCGGGCCATTCTGCAGAATTGCTAGCGAGGGTGATGAAGCGCCACCAGTCATGGCGGCTCAACATTCAAGCCAAAGCCAAGAGCTTTGATCTCAAGCTGTCCGCGACGAGTCTCTTTCGCCATTGCAATTGCACCTTCTTCCAATTCTCGCTCAAACTCAAGCTCTTCACACTATTTCTCATCACACTAAAATCTGAACCCACAGCTCCAAGATCGTCCAACTCAAGGCTCCGTAGATTTCTTCAAAAGCTCCGCATTCGAAGGCGTCCAAGATCTGCTCAAACCCAGAAAAATTCGGAAAACGTGAGATTTGATGATTTTAAGGTGCAGGAATTGTTTTCCTGGAGCTCAGTGGGAGCAATTGTTGGCTTCTTGAGCAGATCTGTTTTCAGGAAAGGTAAAGATGGGGGTTTTATGCTTGGCTCAACCACACTGTTGTGTGTTACCTGGCTCTTCAAGAATTTTCTGAGAAGAAATTTGTGGGTTTTCATGATCCTTCTGGTTGCAGCTGTGGTGGGGTTTTCAGGCATCATGGATTTTTGGAACCACTTCAATGAAGAGTCTGCTGCTATTAGACATTTTTGGAAAGTGAATAAGCCTGTTTTTAACAAATTCTTTGAGCTTTTTTAACTAGTTTCATTTTAGTAATGATCAAGGCATTGTTCTTCTCCTTCTGTCCATTATGTAACTTAACACAAGCATGAATATCTTCTAGTGTTTGGCATTGTCTCTCAAATTGTACATGGTGAAATTCCATCAAATGCAAGAAACAAATAAGTTGGCTGCTCTATAAGAGAGAAACGAGTTAATACCCAATTTAGTACCGGGTTAGAGTGTTTTTTTTTTTTTTTTTATTTAGTCCTATGACGTGTTTTGCTTAATTATATAGTGTTTTTTTTATTTATTTAGTCCTAAATGACGTGTTTTGCTTAATTAGGTCCTCGGTTTGATGGTTTACACAATTGAGTATTTGTTAAGATAGCTTAGTATTTTACCTCTATTAATATCTAATTTAGTCATCGACTATAATAGTTTTACCTAAGTTAGTCTTCAACTATAATTTTTTACCCAATTTAATCCTCGACTAGCCGACTATAGTGATTTCTCTTAATTTAGTCCTTATTCTTACAGCCGAGTACTCAGTTGGGTAAAATCATCGAAATCGAGAACATAATTAAGCACAAAAAGTAGTTTAAGACTAAATCAAGAAAACCCAATATAATCATGAACTAAAATTGGGTATAAAGTCAGAGTGAAACACATGATCATCAACTATGAAACCATTCATGGCCAGTAACAAGATTGTTTACACTTTTCAGAGTTTACAGTGAAGTTTCAGTAAAATCCAATACTTTCGTGTATGTTAAATTATCAATACAACCATCCCTTTGATAGTATCTTTAGGTGTATAATTGGAGGTGCAATCTGTATGATCAAACTACTTGGTAGAATTAAGCCTACCTAGCTATAAAAGGAATCAACAAATTCGCGAAAGTGACAGACTGAGTTGCTGTTTGGTAGGGGGAAAAGACATTCTCAGTGTGGTGGAGCAAGCATGAAAAGTATATTCAGATAATGGGACTTTTCCTGATTAAGGCTCTTTTGCAGATTCGTCTCGTTCAGAAAGTTCGTCACAAAAATCGCTGTCATGTTCCTCAACTGCAGTAGCATTACACTGATCGTCGTGAGCTTGTACCTCGTTCTCTCCAGCATCTTGGGGAACCACCGCCTGTGATCCAGAGCTTCCTTGTTGCTCAGAAGCCAGGCTCATTAGACCATTCTGCTTTAGATAATTCTCGAGAGGCAAGCTGGCTCGTTGAAGAAGACTCACCATACTAACACGGGATGATGAACCTGCAACTTCTCTGTCCGGGTGACAGTTCAAGTCTAATGGCGCTTTCCCTGATCCTGATTCGGGAATCTTGTGAAGCTGATCACTACTCTGGCCACCACTCGGTTGTAAGTCACTCCACGATCTTTCTTTGTCCGAAAGATGCAGCTGTACTTTCACTTGTCGAGGAATACTGTCCACCTCTGCCTCCTCCTTGGCACCCCACACAAACTGATTCCTCTGGGCAAGTTCTGCTTCCCGTTCTGATTGGCGTTTCTTCTTGCGCATCATTAGTGTCTTGAAACGACGCTTCACAGTCATGCAAACATTGCACGAACACGAAGGCTTGTGCTTGCCCTTCCCACTGGGAGGTTGGATGCATACAATGCAAGAGCAGCCAGGGCGATGCCTAGGGTGTTTAGTAGTTGTCGCCACCGAGGAAGACCCAGGCTCCTGCACATCATCTCGAGGACCTCCACCGTTTGCCTGAGCATCCACATCACAAGAACCCTTTGTGTTTACTGACTTGTGGCTTGTAGCATTTCTTCGTTTCTTCAAGTCTGTGCAACAAACCAAAAAATATCAATCATTATTGCATGGACCATGGTCCACACAGCTGTGTGGACCAAAAATAAAAGGAACATTATTTTTATACTGAAGGTACATTATTTTTGTACTATAAGTACATTATTTTAGGGTACATTATTTTTGTACTGAAGGTACATTATTTGATATATACTATCAAATAATGTACCTACAGTACAAAAATAATGTACCTTTAGTACAAAAATAATGTACTTTTTATTTTTGGTCCACACAGCTGTGTGGACCATGGTCCATGCAATAATTTGTCAAAAAATATCGTTATCTTAATACTAACAGAGCAGATGCATAAATCCACCAGCAAATACATATATATATATACACACACACACACACACACAAAGTAGGGGTAACCCCAGCCAAGATGGCTAAGGATACAAACTTGTAACCACAAGATCACGAGTTTGAATCCCAGCTCTCTTGGTTTGAGCCGGTCAGCTATGGGCAACCTAGACTGGTTTACCTCCTTGTGGTCTTTTGCCGGCTAGGGTCACAAGGTAGGGTTTACCCAGTGCACACCCGGGTAGTGGCTGCGGGTTTCCCTCGTCACCCCAAAATGATTGCAATTTTTTTGGAAGTATGTGATAAACATACCCTTATCCATTTTGAGAAGACATTCAAGCTCCTGGGGTGCTAACTCATCTGACGCAGAACATGAGCACCTAAGGACATAAATACTTGAAAAATTAGAAAAATAATTTTTTGCTTTAATACAACAGCTTCACATTCAAATGTTGACCTGCCAACATCCCAAATATTGTCCCGACATGTCCACTGAGGTGGTAGAAGATAATCAGCTGGAAGCCTTCTCCATTTGAAGCAATTATCACATTGAGCCCATTGTTCCTGCTCCCTGTGTTACCGATAAAGTTGAATAAGTAGAGTGAAAAACAGGCTCACTCACTCTTATTGATAACTAAATGTATGTATAGACAGAATCACACTGTAACTCCTAGGCCCCGTCATTAGTGGTCTTTAGATGTAGTATCCTAGTATATCGTCTTACCCGGATAAGCGGACAGTAAATATACTTCTCTTTGCAAAAACAGGCGGTTCCTACAACACCAGAAGACAGAAGCATACACGTAAGAAATGAGGCAAGAATTATATCTGTAGAGAGATTCAATAACTTGAGGTTTTAACTACTCAACAGTAATGCACCGAGCTAATGATTTTATTAGTTTGAAGTTCCTTACTTCATATTCTTCAAATTCGTGGTCCTCAATCATAACAGTACTCAGCCTAGCACTGAGTGGGGGACGGAGCATATCTTGTATCTCTTCCCAGGAAAGTTTCAACTCCAAAGCATCGTGCCGGTCAATAAGCAACCTCTTACTTTTTGAACCTAAATTTCGACTTCTTTTGCGTTCTGAAGTCATGAGTGATAGGGAATGTGGACCATCCCCATTCTTGTTGCCGATCTTCTCATTTAAGTACCAGCTCAAATCCCCGCCACTTAAATGTTTAGATGATGCGTTCAGAGAAGCGTCTCTGCTTCCTCTGAAGGATTGAAGCATGCCAGAATAGCCACTCATTATAGGTACGCTCTCGGTGACAGCTGAGAAGAAAGTTTCGTTTGAGAAGGCACCACAAGGTATGACACCTAAGTTTGCATCCTGCTAGGTTAATAATGCACGTGTAGTTAGTATGTAAGAATATAAGGAATATAAATGCCACTTATTAAATGTCTGGATGTATACTCCAATAGTATCTTGAAAAAATGAGTTAAAAGAGGCGTGTTACCTGAGCTGGGATAGCATTTGATGCTTTTCTGAACCCCATTAACAGCTTTCCTTCTGGATCCATGCGACTGAAAATTACTGAAATGCATAAACTTTGACAGGATGAGACACGGAGGACAAATAAAGCTCAGAATAACAAGTTTATGAATTCCAAAGACAATGTTTTCTTATTTAACATGAGGCAAATGGCATCATAAACGGAGGGCATAACACATTTCAAGTTCAGTAAATCAGGACATTAAATATACCAGTATCTCCCGCTTGTAATTGCATGGACTGTATGCAGGGGGTTACTCCCTCTAAAACATACATCCTGCTATTATTATTTGGCCAAAATCTGAACTGGAACACCCATTCCTTCCCCTTTATATCCTGAATCCTTAGAGGGAGGCCTTCTGGTTGAGAAATTGGCGGAAAATATGCCTGAACCATGTTACAAGTTAAAATAAACACTTTGGAGGGAAGATATTGATAACAAATAAATAAATATTGTTGGGCGGAGGCCAGTAAGGGCCAAATCCAGCACCATGTGGCTACGGGGATTGTTGGGCAGAGGCTGATGAAGGGCCAAGTCCAACACCCTGGCTGTCAAAAATGTGTGGCGGTATAAGGAAATAAAGTTGCATCTTTGCTGTGAGCTATACCTTTTGGCATAGTGGTAAGCGCTTGATACTAACAAATATAAATAAAAGGAAAAGGGGAGGGAAAATCTTTTTTGGGAAGATAGTTGGGTGAAAAAATAGGTGCCCATTATATCTTTGTAAGAAAAGAATAAGCACATCAGAGAAGCTTACTTCGGCACATGCTTTTGGAAGTACCAAACGTCCAATTCGACCAGCATCACTAGCACTCAAGACCTTTTCAAATAATGGAACAATGGTGGAATTTGAGCTTCAGAAGCATATGGTAAAGGAAACCATTTACAGCATTAACTATTAGATCAAAGTTAATGAAATCAATTATTAAATTGAATAATCATTAAGGATACTCTCCCGATATTTGCTGCAATTCCTGATCTGTTATCCTGGGCCAGTAACGTGGAAGTAACTGATTCTTTATCCTTCCTTCGACAGGTGGCCTAGCAACACGTATCTGTGGAACCATGCTAGCAGTTGTCTCCAATCCAGCAGCAAAGGAGGATTTTGGCGGTTTGGGAACAATATGGCGAGACCTAGACCCTTGTGCAAAGGAAGAAATCATCTTGCCCAATTCCCTTTCTTCAACCACTGTCTCAGCACCAATATTTGTGTTGCCTGAAGGAACAGACAGTGATATACTTAAGTTGGTTTGAACCGGCGATCCAGGCACTTCCTTTGCACCTATATGTGTATTATATAGTTTGGATTTGGAGGGCTGAGACGATTCAAATAATGCTTGGTTGAAGTTTGACGGGAACGTGCTTCCAGCTTCTCCTGTAGGATGCAAAACTTCTTCCAGTTTTATTTGGCAAAGTGGCTTGCTTCTAGTATCATGTTGGGATGGAAGAGAAGGTTTATGAGAAAGACTTTCGGAACCATCATCAAACTGCATACTTATTGTTTTCTCGATGTTACAACCATTCATTTGACTTCCCCCTGATGTTGAATGTTCTTCGCCTACACTATTTGCAGTACATCCTTTATCTTTCTCTTGAGTTAGCGTCTGCTCAAAAAGGGAGAGAAACACAAATGCATTAGATTTGATGGAATGGCTAGACAACAGTCAGAGATTAACAATTTCAATGTTAAATGTTAAAGGATCAATTGTAAGTAAACGTCATGTTTGTAACAGTTATATTAGAAATATAATTCCGTTTCAATTACTAGACCAAGAAAAGCAGCATCTTACCAAAGGGAACTAACATCATAGAAAGAATTGGTCTTGATGACACAGAAAGAAAAGGAAATATAACCAAATATGAATTTTAATTTAAAAAGAAAAGGAAATATAACCAAATATGAATTTTAATTTAAACAATTGGATTATGGAATAAGTGGCTGCGAATTTCAGATATCCAAATCTGTACTGTAAAGAGTTGGCATGTTGAGGTGTTTCCTTTAAATTTGCCATTTCTATTGTTGGGCGGAGGCCAGTAAGGGCCAAGTTCAGCACCATGTGGCTAGGGGAATTGTCGGGCGGAGGCCGGTAAAGGGCCAAGTCCAGCACCCTGCCTCTTGAAAATGTGATGGTGGTCTAACACTGCCTCTCGAAAATGTGATGGCGGTCTATAAGGAAATAAAGTTGCGCCTTCGCTATTAGCTATAGCTTTTGGCATAAGTGGTAAGTGCTTGATCCTAACATCTATATAAATGAATAAAATAAACTCATCCAAATCAAAATCATGTGTTAAACTTTTTAAGTTCCATTCTCATTTCTACACACACATTTGCACACACAAATAAACGGGATATCTCACATGCATATGATTCTGTGATCATGTTTCCTAGCTAATTCCTAAAGATTAAGGGGATAAATTTATCTTACGTTGTGAAGTTGAGAACTTTTCACACAGCTGATGCAACTCACGCCACCACTCTCAAGCAGTTCAAGCAGAGAGCTAGAAGCAATACATCCACAGTGAAGGCGCTGCCAATATCAAAATCAATCAATTATTTCCCACGGGAAGCTAAGAATCGAGATTAAAGTATGACCCAAACCAGCAAGCTCACCTTTCCACAAGAACTGCACTCCCTCCAACCGGTGTCATTTGAGTGGAACACATCGCAGAAGACTAGTTGTTCATAAGCAGTCCTGAGAAAACCCAAATTCTAATTTAATATAGCCTCCTTCAAATTAATGCAATTAAAATAAGAAGAGCTTATTAATTCTGCCTACAAACATCAAATGACATAAAGACTTCATCCATAGATGATCGTAATTTCTAATTACTAATATGTCAATTGGATAACAACAAAGGATGAAAATCAATGTGTTTGCCACAATTGACAATGAAACCATATGATAACCAGATTGCAAAGGCACTCACCAAAGCCTTTCTACGTAAATACTGAACACTTAACAGTAACTAAAGCATTGCCACGGTAACTAACTCACAAGCAAAGGGGACATTTTTCTCAGTTTGTCAATTAATTGTGGGAGAGGCTAAACACTCACTGCTATCACTGTAAATAATCTAAAGCGAATAATTCAAATCATATATATATGCATCTGCATATTTAGCCATTTTTCTAATGTATCTGTTGGTAAAATAGGATAAGACAGGACAAGCTATTTTTTATCCATGTTAGTTTGGAATATGATGTAATTACCCACTGTGAAACACGTTCTAATCTCCTATGCATGCAACCAAACATGATCCTAGTACACCTCAAACCAAGAACAGGAAACTAAATTACACATTAGGACCAAAAAAAGGGGAATTTTTTAAGGAACCTTTTTCACTTGGAGATAACATTCTCCGAAAATCAAGCACGTAAATCCAAGTAAAAAATTAAGCCCTCAAAATCTGGAGATCCTTCTATAAATTGAAATAATTTTAAGACAAAAGAAATGAATTACCCGCACGTATTACAGAGTGTGGAAAGTTCACCAGATCGCAGTGGCCATCCTTTCTTCCACTGAACCGATGAATTGGCCCTGCAAAGCCCATTCATGCACTCCTTCGAACCCATTCCTCGCCCCCAATTCTCACCAATCCCTAACAGAAACACCATAGTTCTCCAAGATTCAACACAAAAACAGCCAAAAGAACACAACTTTAACAGAAAAACAACCAAAAACATCAAACTCATTACTCCAAACAGCAAAATTAATACGCATATACTGGAGACATAAGCTAAGGGGAGTGTGTGAAATTGAGAAATACCGTACGTGAAAGCTACTGAGTTTTCGGCAGATATTTTGGTTGCGCCCAATTCTCATAAATCCCTAATAAACCTCCAGAAGCTGTCATGATTCAACAACAAAAAAACAACAAAAAGAACAAACATTCGACAGAAAGCCCAGAAAAAAGAACCAAACCAACTACTCCGTACAGCAAAATTATAACGCGTGTACTCGAGAAACAAGCAATAAAACGGGATAGAGCAGTAAAATCAAGGAATTACTATACATGAAGGCTACTGGGCGGTGGTAAGAAGTGGAGGGGGAAGCGGTGGGGGTGAAATTTGGGTCGTAGGAAAAGATGTGAATTGGTGGAGGCAATTAAGAAAAAATCTCCATGCAAAGAGAGAGAGAGAGAAATGGGAAAGGAAGAAAAGGAGTATAACTGTAAAACTGTGAAAAAGCAGAACACTAGTGTAGTAGTGCATGCACGAGGAGAGAGAGAGAGAGAGAGAGAGAAGACGGAGACTTGAAGGCTCGCCCAAGGTCGCCCGCCTTTCCCTTTCGGCTTCCATTAAGCTGACGTCCATCTTACTCCATATTTATTTTTCCTTTTACATAAATTAATATGTGCAATTTTTTTTTTTGTTGAACCGAAAATGCCTATATCTCACGCCCAAAAATTTAACAAAGAAATGAAATTGGTGAAAGAATTTTTTTTCTTTAATGAATATACTTGGTATAAAATTGTCAAAATTTAAAACTTTAATTTATTTCACTTTTTATCGCTCAATTATAAAGTATTTTTACATTTTGTTCTTGACTTTAATTTTTATTACTTTTAGTATTTTATTTTTTCAAACATTTACTTTTAAATCGCTACTAGGAAATAGGCTATTATTGACATACCTTTTTGACATAACAAAATAGAGTTTATTACCGATTTGATCCCTTAATTATTGCGAAATTACCAATTTGATCCCGGACTATATTTCTTACACAATTAAGTCCTCCAACTATGAAAACGTTAATCTATTTGGTCCTCTCCATCTATTAGACGTTTAATGTGAGGGTATTTTCGGAAATTCAATTGCTCCATGGGCTGCCCAGTCTGCCCAACCACCGACGGGCCTCAATCGACAACCATCAATGACTGGACTTCATCTTCCTCCTCGGCGGCGAGCTCAAGACTAGTAAATAGATGGGCAACGGCGGCGGAGACAAGTGGTCTTCGTCCTCCATCCGGCAACCTCTCACTTCCGTCGGCGACTCACCTTGATCGCCGTTCTACGATGTCAATTCCGACATTTCCGAGAATGCATGCGCCGCCCATACATTAGATCCACAGATTATGTCTTCTTTCACTTATTCCATCCTCATACATTCACCAATCACCACATTGCTTTTGCTAATACAATTAATATCTCTCCCACCATTTCTTAATATAACTTTACAATAAAAACCCAAAATGGGTCTGCAGGTTCTAACCAAATATGCAGGTTACAAGAAAATGGAGAAATGAAGAGCTCAAATGTGCAACTGGTTCATTTTCGGCCTCAACGTGATAGTCCTTTTTCCAACGAAACTTGTTGTTGATGCCGAAAATGAGATGCAGAAGATAGTGAGTCTGACCCTGTGAATTTCAACCCATTTGAACAGTACTTCTTTCATTGAAAATGAGATGCAGAAGATAGTGATGCAGAACAATACTACTTTCATTTAAACCCGGTGAATTTCAACCCATTCTCTTTTTCTTTCCCTTCACCCATTCTTTTTGACTTTAATCACCCCATGGATGCGAGAATGGAAGATAAATGGCGCAGAGTTCTTCGGTTTAATATCAAGGTATGAATGGCACAAGGCTAATGGAAATTCCGAAACTACCCTCACAGTTAACTGGCTGCCCGAACAAAGGACCAAAGTGGTTAACATTTTCATAGTTGGAGGACTTAATTGTGTAAGAAATATAGTCCAGGACCAGATTGGTAATTTCGTGATAGTCAAGGGACCAAATCGGTAATAAACTCTAACAAAATATGTCGATGACTACCAATGTCCAACAATTGTTTTAAATTTTGGTAGAACTTTCTAACATACCACAAAATACATTGGTAAGTATGTTGGTAAATGAGAGTGTGAGTGACACGATAAAAGAAAAAATGTGCCACACTTTTCTAGACCCTTTTTTATAAGTTGGAATTAGACTCCTAGCAGGTCACCAAGTTGCATTCCTATATGGAAGGTTGTGAGTTCGAGTTTCAGTTGAAGTAATATTGACTCTTTAAGTTCAGTAGGTTGAGAAAGTAGTTAGGAACAGATATTACATTGTAACAGAGTCAATAGTACTTAAAAATACAAAATAAGTCATATAATTTTTGAAAAAGTTACCAACAAACTTTCTAACATATTGATATGTATGTAATTCAAATTTTTTGATTGAAACTATTGCATGGCGTTTGGTTGAGAGGCGGGAATTAGGAGAGAAAATTGTAATTTCGTGGGAAATGAATAATGTGGAATAAAGTAGGAATTCAAATTCTATTGTTTGGTATAGAGGAATAGAATTATTGGAAATTGAAAGGGAAGAAGTGATCTAAATACTAAAATAAATTTATGTAATAATAATAATAATAATAATAATAATAATAATAATAATAATAATAATAATAATAATAATAATCATCATCATCATCATCATCATCAAGGACAATTTTGTCATTTTTCTCAATTTTTATTTTCTATCTACTGAATTGGAATTCATTGGGGGAGGCTATGAATTCCAATTCTACAAAATGAGGGAATTGCTGGAATTGCAATTCCCTCCCACCAAATAATGTAGTTTCAAATGCTATAGAATTTTATTGGAGTGGAATTTAAATTACGCACAACTAAATGCCTTAAAAAGCTATTGACATACCAACCAACATATAAGATAGGTAAATTCAAAATGTTATCATCTAAGTTATTTAATCCCCAGTGGGGGCGTTGGCTCGTTGTGCTTTAGTAGGTTGAGAAAGTATGTATGAACAGATACTACATTGTAACAGAGTCAATAGTATTAAAAAAAAGTTATTTAATCAAAAGAGGAGAATGAGAAAAAGAAAGCAGAAGATGAGTGAAACTCTTACACATACACACAAATGAAGCAGATAATCAAATGATAATGGATGTGCATGAGAGAATTAGAAACCAATCATAGCCATCCATCTGAAAAGATTTAACGAATCAGAAAGCAATTAAAAAAAATGTAGCGACATTTTTATAAATACTAAAACTTTGAAGTGCAAGTAAGTTGTGTTAAAAAAACAAGTAACAGTTTCATATAATGCAACAATATTGCAAGTAAAATGTATTAAAAGTGTAAATATTTTGTATTGAATGTGCAACAATATAACACACTCCGAGCAACAATATTAAGTGCACTAACATTATTATTAGTTGCACCTAACGTTATTATTAAGTGCACCCATGTGAAAGGTAAATTGCTTGCACTATTAAGTGTAAATGGTTGAACTTTTTAAGTGATTTTACTCGCACAATTGCACATGTTACTTGCATTTTTAACTGTCAAAGTACCTATGAAGGCCCTGTACTATATTGTTTGGTTCAATTTAGTCCTTGTACCTTTATTCTGTTCAATTTAGTCCCCTATTTTAAAAAGTAATGATATTAAGGACAATAGTTAATGGTGTTAATATTACTATTAACTCAGTTTACATGGCACTAACATCATTGTTGCTACATCATGATTTTTATATTTCAACTCATATATTATTTTATAATATTTAAAATTAATTATTTTCACCACTACTATATTACATTAATATGTCCAAAATAAATATATAATTACAAGCTTGGTGACAGCAAGTGTCCAAATCACATTAGGAACATGGTTGTAATTATTTATTTTGGACATACTAATTAAATATAGTGGTGGCAAAAATAATTATTTTTAAATATTTTTAAAGTAATATATTAGTAGGAATATAAATATCATGACGTGACAATGATGATGTCAGTGCCACGTAACCTAAGTTAACGGTAATATTAACACCGTTAACTATAGTCTTTTTTTTTTTAAACAACTATAGTCTTTAATTGTACCACTTTTTAATGTACATGGACTAAATTGAACAAAATAAATGTATAAGGACTAAATTGAACAAAACACTATAATACATGGACCTTGTAGGTACTTTGACCCAATTTTAACACATGTTACTTACACTTCTAAATTCTAGTTATTTACAAAAATCTCATAGCATTTTTTTTTAAAAATTAGATCTAATCTATTAGATCTTTTTAAATGGATAGTTGTGATTGGTTCCTAGCTCTCTCTTGTGTGCCTGTTCTCACCAGAGCTCTATCCTATGTGTGTGTGTGTATTGTTGGTTTTATGACTATCTAGGAGTAGTCAGTTGGTGGGCTAACATAACCGATTGAATGAATAATAAACGAAAATGGTTTGAAAAATTAAATAGAGACACAATATTTTTTTACGTTGAAATCGAATGGTGAATACTACAAGCTTTTTTGAGTGGTGCGAAGCCAAAATCCACTATTTTGGTAAGTAGCTTTGTGTGTGTGTAGTTTGGATCTCTTCCTCCCCTTTCTTGCTAGAAAGTAGAAGTCGAATCCCCTTCCTAGAATATAGCATTGTGAACCCTTTACAATGTTCTTAAACCCCCTACAATGTGATCCCTATGGCGTATTTATACATAGAGAATTGACGAAAGAAAGGAAAGAAAAAGGTTTGCAAATCTAATTTTAAGCAGCCTTGCTTAATTGAATTTTGGATTCCTTCCTTAAGAATTAGATTCATTTCCTTAAACTAAAGGCAGAGACGGGGTGAGGGTGGGAGGTGAGAGAGAAATATGGTAATAGATCATCTAATATCTTTGGAGCATTGATCTAGTTTCTCGCTTCGCAGCTGGTCATCAGGCTGAGCACCTCCTAAGTTTAATGCCCTACCAACGCCAACTAGATATCCATCACATATATTTATATTTATATTTATAAAGCCCAAAAGAAATCCTTCTACATTTGGGTTTAAACGAAACCCACAAACAAAAAGATTTCTTTTGTTTCTAGGTACAATTGAACCAAGAAATAGATGTTAGGGCATCCACAATGGTTCTCCCCCCTTTCTTCTCATTTTGTAAGCTCAACTATGCCACATCACCATATAATCTTCTCTCCTATTTTTATCCAATCTTTCTCCTCTTTTCTCCCTTTTTTTGTGGGCCCTACTTCTCCACACTCATACACACCCTCTTTTTTTTTTTGGTAAATTTACAGGGTCTTTCTCTCCGTCCGTTTAACGGTCCGGGGTCCACCCACGTTCGTTCCGAGAACACCCTCTATTATTTTATTCACATTTCTATAATTAATAATTTCAACTTTATAATTATAATTTCTATTTTAAATAAAAAATAAAATAATTTTAGAATTTTAAAATTAGGAAGAAGAGTCAAATAGGTCATCCAACTACACATCAAAATGCAATTAGGCCACCGAACTATTTAAAAAAAACTACAATTAGGTCCCTGAACAACGCAATTTCATACCATTTCACCAAAAATAAATTGTTTACATGTTGATATGCTGACGTGTCGGTCACCGAATTTAAAAATAATTTTTAACTTTTATTTTAATAATTTTAAATAAAAATTTTATTTAAAAAAAACTACTACGTACTAGTTTGAGACGAAGGGGAGTCTTGGTTGTTTTTTTTTTTAATTTTAAAATAAAATTTTTATTAAAAATTATTAAAATAAAATTTAAAAATTTATTTTTAAATTTGGTGACTGGCATATCAACATATGAACAGGAAAATAAGTTTTGCTCGCATGGGCAGCTCAACTGGTCACATTGTGAAGTTAGAGAACAAAGACTAGGGATTGAGTCTCACCCGCGACAGTGTGCGTGGGAACAACCCTTGCTCAACAAGTCTTTTTTATGTTAAATTGAATGACTTTGCGTTGTTCATGAACCAAATTGCTTTTTTTTTAGTTCAGTGACCTAATTACAGTTTGGTGTATAGTTGAATAACCTATTTGATCCTTATTTCTAAAATTTATTAAAATTCTCCTTCAAAATCTTCTATGAAATAAATTAGTATTTGGAATATAATACATAAAATATACAAAGTATGATCTTAAATACCTAAAATGACATCATTTTGCAAAATCTTCATCATATAGTAAAGGTATTTTGATTATTTTGAAACAAAATGTAAAATTTTTGAATTTGACGATTAAAAGTATAATAAATTAAAGTTAGATAATTAAAAGTGAAAATACTAATGTAGTTAATTAGAGTTGATAAGATTAGAATAAAGTCTTTAAATAGTTATAGATAAAAGTTGGTATTTTCCAAAGTGGCTTAAGATTTATAAACGTCATAAAATACATACATGGCATGGAAACCGCCGGCTAAGTTGGTAGTTGGTACAACTTTTTACTATATATATATATTTTGTTTATTAATTTTTATCCTGTAATATTAATTAATTAACGTTTTTAAGTGAAAGTTGAAATGGTTTGAATATCTTGAAATAACATAATTTAATTGCAAGACTTTGTAGTCTCGTGACACCAAATTGCACTCTCATATGAGAGGTTGTGGGTTGAAGCAGTTGTTATATCGTGGACCATGATCCAAAAATGGCACTGTTTCTTTAAGTAAAGAAACGACTGCTGTTACATCTTAACGGAGCTCCGTAAATGAAAGTATGAAATTATAGTTCATCTCAAATGATATTGCCTCACATTTGTTTTTATATTATCAAATGAAACTGTAGTTCTATCAAGATGAAACTGTAATTGTGTTGAAAAGAAACTGCAGTGTATATAAAATGAAACTGAATAACAGTTTCACATATTTGAGTGTATATTGTCCAACGAATCTGTAGTTATATCGAAACGATACTGTAGTTGTGTTGAAAGGAAACTACTGTGTATTATAAAAGAAATTGTAATTGTGTTGAAAGGAAACTGAATAACAGTTTCACATATTTGAGTGTATAATGTCGAATGAAACTGTAGTTATATAAAAAAGAAACTGTAGTTCTGTTGAAAAAAAACTGCAGTGTATATAAAATGAAAACTAAATATGTTATACACACTGAGTTAATTTTTGCAGAACGGGTGCCTTATCTGCCGTTTCTTTTCATTAATCAAAACGACGTTTTGATGCATGGACTACCATGCATTGCGGACCGCGGTCCACAATAAAATTTGCGGGGTTTGAGCCTCAGTGGAGGCGATATTGACTCTTTGTGCTTCAATAGGTTGAGAAAGTAGTTATGAACAGATACACATTGTAACAAATTTATTTAATAGTACTCAAAAAAATTAATAATTCGACCAAATCTTTAAAACATAATTTATAATTTCAAATCATTTAATTTTGAGCACAATAATAAGTTAAACTTTTAATTAGTATTCCAAGTATGTTCACTAGCTAAGTGAAATAATTTCATCAAATAAACCAGGGTTTAAATGGTCGAAACACACTTCTCATCACTCTTGGCAAATTATATTATAGACCAAGATTTACATGGTAGGGTGAATCAGTAATAAATATTTATGTTTAATATATTGAAAGTTCATTTTTAATGTACTATATATAAAATTTTATTTTAAGTAGTAGATTAAAAATGAAAATGCAATACGCTAAAAATAAAATTTTAAAAATGGTGTATGTAATATATTAAAAATGAACATTTAGTATATTAAAAATGGACATATATACTAGTATTCTCATTTCAAATTGCAATACAGATCATTATCCACATTATAATTGTATTCACCCCTTACAAGTAGACATGTGGTAGTGCGGGCTTTGAATTTTATGACCCGTATTTTGGCAGGTCAGGTCAGCGGAGCCTGCCAAATCTACCTAGTATGTACACATTATTAATATTAGTAATTAGTGTTAGGAACATAATGTATTAGGTTTTGATGATACCAAAAATGTAATTTAGAATCCCCTAAAGTCTCGAAAGATAGGAATCAATGTAAGTTCGACAAGTAAACTAAGAGCGAAAATACAACCGGGTAACTTGAGCTCAACTCGGAAAATATTTAAGCTTGAGGTAAACTTGTATGAACATCTTAGAAGACTCGTGTTGTATTTTCATAGATAGATCAGTAGAAGGCACGAGACGACACTGGAGGAATAAGGGTCTGCGAGACATCAACTAAGTCTCGAGACATAGGCAGAGTTCGAGAGGTAGTACCTCTCGATACAACAATCCAGTTCGAGACATAAGCAGAATTCGAGAGGTAGGACCTCTCGATACAACAATCCAGTTCGAGACATAAGCAGAGTTCGAGAGGTAGGACCTCTCGATACAATAATCCAGTTCGAGACATAAACAGAGTTCGAGAGATAGACCTCTCGATATTTGAGTTCGAGACATCAAGCAATCAAGATATCAACCTTGGTCTCGATACACTAACAATTCTCCAACAAAGCTGAATGACGGTCATACTTAAAGTTTGGAGAAGAAGAATATCATGGAGATGGAATAATGAAGAGGTGCCGAACGTGAAGATTTCAAAATGGGCGGAAATGGATGACACGTCAGATTTCCACCACAAACGGTCAAAAGGTGCACCAATGCTGAAGTGGTCTGATTCCCTACAAACAAGGAATAATGGGAATATAAAAAGAGTAACTTTTACCAAAAGACGAAAGTGGAGCATGGACTCAAGAAAGTGAACTATGGAATATTCACTACAAGACAAAGAGGTTCAAGTTACAAGATCACCACTCCATGAAATATGCTGAAAATACGCAAGACCCATGATCAGCATGGGAGACAAATTTCAAACGGAATAATTTTCCCTCCAACGGAATTATTCCTCTACTCTCATATATAAGGACGTAAAGACACAGAAGAAAAAGAAGAGAAGGGAAGTGAAGAGAAGGGGTTCGAAATTCTTAAGAAGTGTCTGTCTAAAACGTTCAAAGTGCAAGTGGTTAACTTGGAATATCATCCTGATATTCAAAATAGCGAGAAAACACATCTTAGTGTTTCAAGAGAGTTACAAAGCTTAAACTGTTATACATCCAGAAGGTGACCGAAGCTGCTCTACATCGAAGTTGATTCAACGATAGCTTGTGGTCAGATTGGAGCCTGTTACATTCAACTGTGACAACCAAAAACACCTTGCTTTGGATTAAGCAAGAGAGGTGGAGTAACCTGGCAGCTGTCCGAGTGAAAGAAACCTGAGGCTTGACGCGGGCTTGGTGATCAAAGGTCAAGTGCTCGAGAGGTGGAGTAGCTGGAAGCGGGGAGAAAGACCTTGGAGAGGCGGAGTAACCTGGGAGCTGTCTTGTGAAGATCCTGAGGCTTGACGCGGGCTTGGTGATCAAAGGTCAAGTGCTCGAGAGGTGGAGTAACAAGAAGCGGGGCGAAAAACCTGAGGCTTGAGGCGGGCTTCGTGATCAAAGCTCAAGCGCTCGATATTGTACTAAATAAGGGAAGTTTTTAGTGCAATCCTTCCAGGGAGTTTCTGGAAGAAGAGTGGAAGTAGGCGGGTTGGCCGAACCACTTAAAAATCTCTCTTGCATTTACTTACTGTTTTTATCTCTCGCTAACCTCTCGATTGCACTGCATATAAACGCACTTCTCGAACTAACTCAAACTCGTGCTAACTAAAAGGGGATAACATTTCCGCTGCGCATAAAACTTTGTCTTCACCTCGTGAGGTATCGAACCTAAACATCCTAAGTTCAATACACACGAGAGGTTGAAAAGATTTGCAAAATCTTATACAAGTCTATTCACCCCCCCCCCTAGACTTGTACCCCATCCCCTTGGGACCAACAATTGGTATCAGAGCAAGTTCTCTGATCGATATAAACCTTTGTTTATATTGCCTAGAGATCCTTCTTTGAAAAATCCTTTAAAAGTTTTCAAAGCACGAGATAATTCTTCTAATATGGATAGCATGTTGTCGAGACATCTTCTCTTTGATCTTAGCAGGTTCGATGACTGGAAAACACGCATGCTTGCGTATCTATCAGCCCTCCATGATGAGATGGCCGAAGTTATAACATCTGGACCAGTCAAGATCATGATGGTAAACACGGCTGCTGAGCAAACCAGGGATACACCAAAGTATGTCCCCAAACCTAGGGAAGAATGGACAAGTGATGATAGGAAGAGAAACAACTTGGACAACATTGCCAAGGATATTCTCTTCAGAGCTATAGACGAAACCATCTTTCCAAAAGTAAGAAAGTGCAAAACGGCGAAAGAGGTATGGGATACTTTGATGTTAATTGGTGAAGGTGACGAACAGGAGAAGGAGAACAAGCTCACCGTGGCCATGAAGAAGTTCGAGGACTTCAAGATGAAGCCAGGGGAGAGCATCGACAGCATGGAATCTCGTTTCATGAAGCTATCAATAGAGATCAGTGATCTCGAGAAGGAGATTCCACAAAAGGAGCTAAACCTGAAGGTCTTACGAGGCCTTACCAAGGAGTGGGAAATGAAGGTGATCACAATGCGTGATCACAGGGATTTGAAGAACACCACAACCGACCAACTATTCAGAGATCTCAAAGCCTTCGAATTTGAGATGTTTCCGAGAGATGAGGACGTGGTGGACAGACGGAATGTGGCACTGGTTGCGGACCAACCAACCACCTCCTCAAGGTCAGATCCTAATCCCACTGATTTTTTATCTGACGAACAGTTTGCTTTCTTCATAAGAAAATTCAGGAAGTTCATGAAGAAGACACCGGAAAGCAACACAAGTTCACCTTCCTCCTCAAGAAGGAAAAATGAGAAATACACATCCAGAGGAATGGAGGAAGAAGATCAAGGTCTATGCTACAACTGTAGGAGACCGGGGCACTTCAAGGCTGACTGTCCTTACCCTAAGGTAAGCAAGTATCAAGGCCTAGAAGGTAGGAACTCCAGGAGAAAGGAGGAACCTAAAGAGAAGCCAGCACAAAGTGGCTTCAAGGGAGATACAAAGAAACATCTGCGCAGAAAGGCGCTTGTTGCTGAGGAACTCGAGAGAACAATCGAGGAGTCCGAGACGTCGAGCTCCAGTGAAAGCAGCAGCAGCTCAGAGGATGAGAGGGGGCTCATCTGCTTATACACCGAGGAAGAAGAGAATCAATGCCTAATGGCCATTGACAATGAGGTAACCTCTACTTCCACATCTCGCTGCTCTACTTCTACCTCTCGTTGTTCTTCTTTCAGAAGCGATGAAGATCCCTTTGAGATGCTTGAAACATTTAAAAGGGATCTCGCAGTCGCTAATAGCACTCATGCCAAAATCAGGGAAGAAAACAGCAAGCTAACCGCTGAAAGAGATATGCTTAAGAACGTCTCGAAAGAGAATTCAGAGCTAACTCTCAAAGTAAGTGAGTTAGAAGCTAAAATAATCCAACTGACTGAAGAGTGCAAAACTCGAGAGATCACAGAAAATGATCTTAGAAAGGTTATAGCATCATACTCTAATTCCTCCAAAGCTATGGAGAAAATGGTGAATGATCACAGACCTACAAGTGATAGAACCGGTCTAGGGTTCCATCGAGACCATCTCTCGAGAAATAAACAGACCAACGGTTTGGGAACTTCAAGAAATGGAGGATCTCAACCCAAACCAAATAAAGGTCATAAAGGACCAACAGAAAAGACCAGAGTAGCTATTCATAAACCGTCCCTATACACCAGCAATGGAAAGTATAGGAAAGCTACGAAGAATGGCCGGGTAAACAATATCGAGAGATCACCTTGCTATCTCTCGCAAGGCCATTCCAAGTACAAAAAGAGCTACATTCCATATAATGCGCCTCAAGGCAAATATGGAAGGTCTGAGATCCACATAGTTAGGAACTCACGGATGGAGAAAGGCAGACTCTATCCATCTAGTGAGAATTGGTCATCGAATCACAATGTCTGGAAGAAACCTCACTTTCAGCTATTTCACATGACCAAACAGCGTATGAAAGGCATGGTGCATAAGCCGGTCGAAAAGTCTCTACCTAAGTTGATTTATGCACCAAAGAGGCCTAAAACCTTTGCTAGCATTCCTTATAATTATCAAACGTACAATGGCTACATTGCGCCTAGGCCTGGAATAATGGGCACAAGGTATAAATGGATGCCTAAACTCACTAACCCACCAGGACCCAAAGTTTGGGTACCTAAACTTGCTTGATTTCCTTGCAGGACACCAGGGACGTGTGGTTCATTGACAGTGGATGTTCGAGACATATGACGGGAAATCTAACACTGCTAGAGAACATCCAACCTATCGAAGGTCCCTTGGTGACATTTGGCGACAACGAGAAGAAGGGACGCACAAAAGCTGTTGGTGAAATTCAAAAGAATGAGCTGGTTATTAAGGGAGTATCCTACGTTGAAGGGCTCAAGTTCAATCTCCTTAGTACAAGCCAGTTCTGTGACAAAGGCTACAAGGTTGTCTTCACCAAAAGCAAATGTCAGATTATGAACGAGGAATCTCTCGAAGTCGTCTTGGAAGCAGCAAGGAAAGGAAACATGTACATAGTGGATTGGAGGTCTGCAAAACCATCCCTATGTATGCTAGCAAGGAGCAAGGAAGATTTATGCTGGGATTGGCATAGTAAGCTTAGTCATCTGAACTTCAAGACTATCAACAAGCTTACTAAGAGGAACTTAGTGGAAGGACTGCCCAAAGTGACGTTTCGAAAGGATAAAATTTGTGAGGCATGTCAACGTTGCAAACAGATCAAATCCTCCTTCAAGAGCAAAGCCGAGACATCATCCACTAGACCATTAAGTCTTCTTCACATGGACTTATTTGGCCCAGTGGATCCACCCAGCATAAAGGGAAAGAAGTACACTCTTGTGGTAGTAGACGACTACACAAGATTCACATGGACCGTGTTCTTAACCAAGAAAAGTGAGACAAAAATTGCCCTGCCAAATCTCTTGAAGCAAGTTCAAGTTGAAAAGGATGTCTCGATACTAAAGATCCGGTCAGATCAAGGTGGAGAGTTCGTTAATCAAGTAATCGAGAGCTACTGCAACGAGAACGGGATTCATCATCAACTGTCAGCTGCTCGAACGCCTCAACAAAACGGGGTTGCTGAAAGAAGGAACAGAACTCTCAAAGAAGCCGCAAGGACCATGCTCTCACAAGCCAACATATCACAAGGATTTTGGGCAGAAGCAATCAACACAGCGTGCTATACCCAAAATCGGTCCTTGATCGTGAAAGGAGTTGGAAAGACTCCATATGAGTTGTGGAATGAAAGAAAACCGAATGTAAGCCACTTCCACACATTCGGGTGCAAATGCTATATCCACAACAATGGGAAGGCTCAACGAAGAACTTTTGAAGAAAAGGCAGATGATGGAGTATTTCTAGGATACTCATCAACAAGCAAAGCATTCAGAGTCTTCAACAAGCGGAGTTTAGTGGTTGAAGAGTCCATACATGTTACCTTTGATGAAAGGGCATCGACAGATCAACCATCAAAGACAACGGAAGCAGCTGAGGAAGATCAGCCAGAGTCTATCGAGAGATCAAACTTACCTCTCGAAGACAAGCAGTCGATAGTTCGAGACGTAGCGGAACTCCAGTCAGAATCAGATGATGAAGAGTCTACCAAGAAGAAAGCTCCTGACTCAGTTGATCAAATCCAGATCATAGATGTTCAACCCACATCTCAACCTTCAACGGAAGTATCAACTGAGGAGCCACAACCCAACCTAAGATGGTTGAGAAGTCACCCTGCTGATCAAGTGATTGGAGATGTACGTGACAGAGTTCGAACCAGATCAGCATACAGAGAAAGCATGTTTGCTTGTTTTCTATCTCAAATAGAGCCTAAGGTGATCGATGAGGCTCTATGTGATCCAGATTGGGTGCAAGCCATGCAAGAGGAACTTCATCAGTTTGAACGGAACGATGTTTGGGAACTAGTTCCGAGACCTCATCATCAGAATGTCATTGGTACAAAGTGGGTTTTCAGAAACAAGATGAATGAGGATGGAGTTATTGTTAGGAACAAGGCCAGACTTGTTGCCAAAGGCTACTGTCAGGAGGAAGGAATAGATTTTGATGAAACCTTCGCTCCAGTGGCACGTCTCGAAGCCATACGCATCTTTCTCGCATATGCCGCCTTCAAAGACTTTAAGGTATATCAAATGGATGTCAAGAGCGCTTTTCTGAACGGACTTCTCGAAGAAGAGGTGTACGTTGAACAACCTCCGGGTTTCTTGAAGGACGTGGGAGCTGACAAAGTATACAAATTAAAGAAGGCACTTTACGGCTTAAAACAAGCTCCGAGAGCTTGGTATGATACCTTATCCTCTTTTCTACTTCAGTGTGGGTTCACCAAAGGCCTAGTGGACAAAACATTGTTTAGGATTAAGGATGGGGATCACATCTTATTGGTGCAAATCTATGTGGACGATATCATTTTTGGTAGCACCAATCCAGACTTGTGCGAGAAGTTCTCCAGTTTGATGAAAGGAAAGTTCGAGATGAGCATGATGGGAGAGCTCAACTACTTCCTTGGACTACAAGTGAGACAGCTTAAGGAAGGTATCTTCATCAACCAGGAGAAATACACCAAGGATCTGCTCAGGAAATACAACATAGAAGGGAAATCCTCAGTCAAAGTACCTATGGGAACCTCTCTACGTATCGATGTCGACAGCGAAGGTCGAGAGGTCGATCAAACCACTTATCGAGGTATCATCGGATCTCTTCTTTATTTAACTGCAAGTAGACCAGACATATCCTTTGCAGTAGGTGTATGTGCTAGATTTCAGGCAAGTCCTAAGGAAAGTCACCTAAATGCATCCAAAAAGATTCTTAGATATCTAAAGGGTACGCAGAGTGTTGGGCTCTGGTATTCGAAAGGTGGATCTTTCGAACTTATGGGTTATTCAGATGCGGACTTTGCCGGTTGTAAGATAGATCGAAAGAGCACATCAGGGACATGTCAGTTTCTAGGTGGAAGACTTGTCTCATGGTTTAGCAAGAAACAACATTCAATAGCTACAAGCACCGCTGAGGCAGAGTATGTAGCAGCTGGAAGTTGCTGTGCTCAGGTTTTATGGATGAAGCAACAATTACTGGATTATGGGGTTGAGTGTAAGGAGGTTAAGATCATGTGTGACAATACAAGTGCTATTGCCATCACCCACAATCCAGTGTTACATTCTAGAACAAAGCATATTGATATTAAGTATCACTTCATCCGAGACCATGTTGAGAGGAAGGACATTATTTTGGAATATGTTGCAACGGAGGAGCAACTAGCAGATATTTTCACAAAAGCGTTATGTGAAAATAGATTCTCTCAACTAAGGTTAGAATTGGGAATGATAGAATTGGGATGAATGGTCAAATCTTATCTTCTTGTATTTAGTGCCATGAACTGTTTCGCATGTGAGGGGCGGTTTCATCAACTTTATGGCAGCTTTGGAGTTACACAAGCATTGAATGGTCATTCATATTGCATCCCGTGACTCAACAGTGGTAACCCTATTGGGCTATAAATAAGAGGGTTTCTTTCAGAAGTTCATATCATCAACTTCCCATGGAGAAAAAGAAAGGAAAAGATGATGTTCCATTCTTTTATAGAGGAAAGAAACCGGCAGTCAAGTCCAAAGATTTTCAAGGAGAAAACTATCCAGAATCAACGAAGGGTGAACAGATTACGGAGCTTCCTGATAATCCAAGCAAGAATCCTATTCCCATCCAAGGTGAATGGATCCCCAAATACGAGGAGATCCACAACGATGGGATACTGGAATCGGGAGAAGAGTCCTGCACAAGAGGGACTCCTACTGCTGCACATTCTGGAAAAGGGCCTTCCTCAACCAAATGGAGAACCAAGGGAAACGGAGAGGAAGACCAGATGGGACTTTCTGAGGTCTGCAGCAGCCAAAGGGATGATCATACCTAATCCAAAGACATTAAGAGGATTAGCGATGAAGATGGTCACTCCCAACTATAGTAAGCAGCTCCGGAGAGAAGAACAAGAAAAGGGAATAGCCACCCCCAGTTCTGTTATTAGACAAATAGGACTTTAGATGGCTAGTTCCTGCCTTAACGATAGATTCCTATTAGGCTGACCAAGGCCAAACAAAAGTTTCTAGGGAATTTAATAGGATATTGATTCATATGTAATGTATCTGGAAATCACTAAATGAACTTAAGGATATGTTCCAAGTGATATCTTTTAAATGAATCAAACTTGTTTCTCTCGCAATCTGTGTTCGAAAGGTAGTTCGAGAGGTCACCCGATCAGTTTGTCTACATACATTATGTCTCGAAGAAGGGTAGTTCGAGAGGTCACTTCGAAAGATAACAAACTGATATCTCTGAAAGGAGGAATAAGGAGGGTTAGGGATCAAAGGGAAGATCCCTAACCAGATCAAGATGGAGGAATAAGGAGGGTTAGGGATCAATCACTCAGGGGGAAGATCCTTAACCAGATCAAGACGGAAGAATAAGGAGGTTTAGGGATCAATCACTCAGGGGGAAGATCCTTAAACTCATGAGGAAGATCATTCACCTTCGAAAGGTGAATTTGATAAGCTCAACGGATATATGAGGTGGAACGGCTATCTTTGGACATAAATGCTAGCCACGTGGTCATCGGTTACTGACGGTTTTTCGCACTTAAGGGCATTATCTTGATTAGTGGGAGCATGCTTATTTTAAAATATCAATACTCCACTGTCTCAAAGCTTAAACCGTTCTATACTTTACCGAAATACCCTTACCAAAATACCTTATAAGCTGACTGTTATCAGGGGTATTTCTGACTTCTCACATCTTTTAAATCAACCGGGATCCTTCCACGGGTCAAACTCTCAACCCTACCCATATAAAAGCAAAATCCTTCTTCTTTACCCGGATTCAAACTCAAAACCATATACCCAAAATCCCCAAATCCTTAGACGCTGTACACATTCCCTCCAAAACACACAAACTTTCTTCAATGGCGTCTGAATCATCATCTTCTTCATCTTCATCTTCATCCTCCAGTGCATACCAGAGAGAGCTAGACCACATACGCTCTCAGATTAAACAAGTCAAGGCGGGAAGCATCCTTGACAAAGATGGCTTCATCACCCACTCGCCAAATCCAACAATGGCGGAGAGAGTCTTGAAGAAATTTGAGAAGGCAGGACTAATGCGGTACATGACGCATGACTACCGAACCATTCATGACCTCGACTACACAGAATGGTTCGCTCATGCCAAGGTCACGAAGGGCAAGATTGAAAGCCGCTTCAACGAAATAGACATAACAATCTCTGTGGGTGATTTACGAGCAGCATTCGACTTTGCTACGTCGGAGGAGGCAGTCAAGCACCTATCGGACTACAACATGGATAAGCAGGAGTTTTGGGACAAAATCCGATTGGAGACTGCACCACCCAGAGCATCCTCTGCCCTCCGCAGATTTCATTTGAAGGAGAGGTTTGCCCTAGCCGCCGAGCTCATCATAAAATTCATCCTCGGCAAGGTGTCCGGAACAGACGAAGTCAATCTGGACACTCTGAAAATCCTCCACGCCATCTGGAACAACAACAAGTTGGACTGGGCTCACATCATCTTCGACTGCCTCAAACACCAAGTGCAGAGCTCAGTTTCCAACTCCGACCTGACAATCTACAAAAAGGTTGGTTTTGGCTTTGTTGTTCAATTTCTATTGAGACTGAAGGGCTTCGAACTGAGGGAAGGGCGAGAGGTTCATCGGAATACCTATATGGGTAGAACGAAACCTCAAGCTAAGGCAAAAGGTGCTAAGGATGCATCTTCACCCTCAAAGCCTAAGGGAAGGGGCAAAAGGAAAGCCCCAGCTAAGGAGAAGCGCTCTGATGACGAGCTTTTGGACACCCTAGTCAAGAGGGTTGAATTGAAAAGGAAGGCCAAGAGGACCAAGACTGCTGCTGTCACCCAGGTTCGAGAGGTGACACCGTCCGTTATACAAGTACCATTTGAGGACAGGGCACAAGCCCAGGGGGAACCTCAGGCTACACTGGCCACTGAGGTTGAGAGAGTGCCCCCTACCAAGTCCCTGTCAGGAACTTTAAGTGTTGATATACTTGCTGTTGATGGTGCTGAGGATGTTGATGAATCTGTTGGTTTGCCTCAAGAGGAGGCTCGAGAAGTTGAAGGTACTGGGATCAGTGATCCAGTACAGGGTATTGTTGAGGAACCACGACAGGTGGTTCGAGAGGTAGATATTCCAGCAGCTGAAGATCTAGACTGTGTGGTGGCTGCTGATGGTCAGGGCACTGTGGTCAGGAACCCAGTGCAAGCTTTTCTGAATGATGGGTTGACACATGATCTCTCGGTTGTTCGAGAGATAACTGAACAAGCTGTGGAGTGTGCATCAGCAACAGAAATCCTACCTGCTGACTCTGATGAGCTGAATGCTGAAATCACATCTCGATTGAATCAAAGTGTTGAGAATGTATCGAGTTTGGACGACTTCTCCAGAGTACTTCGCTGGATCAACTGGAGAACAGGTCCCTTTGATCAATTGATCTCAAGAGCAGCAGAGATGGAGGCTGAGGAACGATTTGCACTAAACTGGTTAGATCTCACTGAAATCCCAGCCGACGAGCTTCAAAACCGTGCCCATGAGATGCAAGTAATCAGGAGTAATCTTGGTCGATCTGACAAAGGAAAGGGCATAGCTGTTGATGCACAAGAAGATGAAGCCGAGCCTGAAGAAGATCCTGAACTAGATGCTCAATTTCGAGAGGATATCAGGCTTGCCACAGCAATATCCTTGGGACAAAGTGTAGAACACACGAGAGGTCCAGGAGAGACCTCTGGGGTTGCTCGAGATGATGCTGACACTCCTACTCCAACTGCAGCAATCCCCTTGTCCCAAGTGAGTGAATCTGCTCTAGAAGACCAGGTAGCTTCGAGAGGTGAATCCGAGACCTCTGAAGCACATGAGGTGGCACCTAACTCTGTCTTACTACTGCCACCACCTGAGTCCACACCCTCGAATGCAACAGATGAAGCTCAGACAGTTCGAGAGGGTGAAATTTTGTTGCTCCAACTCCCAGGCTTTCCCATCGATATGGTTAATAGGGAAAGGTGGAGTGCACCAGCTGCTCCTGAGATAATAGATATTCCAGATTCACCAGAGCATACTGAAGTGCAAACAAGTGAGCAACAAGAGCAGAATGAGGAGAACCCTGCTGGTTCGAGAGTTGAGGTTCAAGAAGGTGGAAACCGGGAAGCACCTGCCGATGAATCAACTCCTCCAGTAGATGATCACGTTCCCAGCACTGGTTCGAGAGGTAGTGTTGAGGGGGAACCTCAATCAGATGGAAACCGGGAAGCATCTGATGCAGAGACTCCCACCTTGGCCAATCCTACCTTACCAGCAGCTGAAGCTGAGGCTCCAGGTTCGAGAGGTGAAGAGCAAGAAGTGATCCATCCCTCAGGTGGAAACCGGGAAGCACCTGATATGGAGCTACCTTCGAGCTCTGATCCCAGTGTCCCTGCTGAACCTCAGGAAGTCAGTCGAGAGGTGGAATCACGAATGCAAGTCATGGGTGGAAATCTGGAAGCACCCAAGTCCCCTCCGACTAGAGGTACCACTCAATCTTCTTCTCCTTCTTCTTCTGACTTTGATCAACAGGCCGAACGAGCTTTCATTGGCGAGGTGCGTCAATTCATGGCTGATCAATCTCAGAGGATGGCTCAACTTGAGCATGTACTTGCTGTTGTTCGAAACGCTGCAATACCTGTGACTGGCTCCGGTGACTCCCAAGCCAATCACGAAGAACTTCTCGAACAAGCAGTGTGGGCTGAGAATGCAGCACAAAGGGCTGCGGATGAGGCTGCGGTAGCTCGAGCAGAGACTGAAAGGATGAGAACTGAATTCGCCGAGTTACGAGCAGAACTTCAAGCCCACCAACGCTCAAGTGAACTTCGACAGGATGTGATGCAAACCATACTCACTGACCTGTCGCACCAAATGCCTGCCCAAATCCATGCACTCTTCGACGGTTTGTCCTCCTTACTTTCCCTCCGCTATGATGCCAACAAGGGGGAAAAGAAGACTCAGGGAGGGACTTCAACCAGCAAGAAGATGGCGGCAAGTGAACCAGCTGGACCTCCTCCTCCTCCAAAAGTTCCAAAGTCAACAAGAAAACAAATGGAGGAAGCTGAAAGAGCAGATATGTTAAGGATCCAGCGTTCACTGGAAATAGGAGAAAGAAGAGAAGAAGACAAGGAAATCAGAAGAAAGAAACAAGAACAACAAACAGCCAAAGAGGTGAAGGTAATTGACAAAGGCTTCAACCTATGAAGTTGCCTTCAATCACCCCATCTCTCCACCATTCGATGCATTCCGGAAGAGTGAGACCGCTATGAAGAGCTAAGTCAGTTTTGGTAAGAAGACTTACTATGATTCCATGAAGATATTCGTTTGAGTTCTTGGTCCCTGCCTTGTAGCTCTGTAGGGTAGCTTGTCTCTCTT
>NC_044927.1:10370446-10373683 GCF_003576645.1 Ipomoea triloba
AAGTCTCGAAAGATAGGAATCAATGTAAGTTCGACAAGTAAACTAAGAGCGAAAATACAACCGGGTAACTTGAGCTCAACTCGGAAAATATTTAAGCTTGAGGTAAACTTGTATGAACATCTTAGAAGACTCGTGTTGTATTTTCATAGATAGATCAGTAGAAGGCACGAGACGACACTGGAGGAATAAGGGTCTGCGAGACATCAACTAAGTCTCGAGACATAGGCAGAGTTCGAGAGGTAGTACCTCTCGATACAACAATCCAGTTCGAGACATAAGCAGAATTCGAGAGGTAGGACCTCTCGATACAACAACCCAGTTCGAGACATAAGCAGAGTTCGAGAGATAGATCTCTCGATACATGGGGATCAAGACATCAAACAATCGATGTTANCAAAGTTCACCCCTGCTCTAGATATTCGTTGATATATCCAGGTGAAGGTAATTGACAAAGGCTTCACCTATGAAGTTGCCTTCAATCACCCCATCTCTCCACCATTCGATGCATTCCGGAAGAGTGAGACCGCTATGAAGAGCTAAGTCAGTTTTGGTAAGAAGACTTACTATGATTCCATGAAGATATTCGTTTGAGTCTTCTTTTGGTCCCTGCAAGACCTCCACAAGACACGAGCAGCCATAAACGAGAAGAGGAAAGCGAATAAGCAGTAAGCTCTCGATGTCTACATGCATTCGAATTTGATGTTGTTCCTCATCTTCTCTCTTTTCTGCTAAAGCCCTGTAAAACACTCCTGTTATGATAATATATATATCTTTTGTTGGGGTGTTGCGTGAGTTTGGTTATTCTTGCTTTAGTAGATCAGTTGTCAAACTTACCATATGCGCTGAAAATAAAATCAATGCTTTTTCTTTTCAAATCAGCCATATAAGTAAGTATAAGTGTTGCATCATCAAAAAGGGAAATTGTTAGGAACATCATGTAATAGGTTTTGATGATACCAACTGTTAAGTAAGAATCCCCAAGTCTCGATACATAGGCAAAACAATGTAAGTTCGATAAGTAAACTAAGAGCGAAAATACAACCGGGTAATTTGAGCTCAACTCGGGAAATATTTAAGCTTAAGGTAAACTTGTTTGAACAACTTAGAAGTTTTCGTGTTGTAAGCAAACAGATAGATCAGAAGCAGGCACGAGACAACTCTGGAGGAATAAGGGTCTACGAGACATCAACTAAGTCTCGAGACACAAGCCAAGTTCGAGAGGTAAGGACCTCTCGATATACCTATCGAGTTCGAGACGTAAAGAATATTCGAGAGATAGACCTCTCGATACATGGGATTGAAACATTAAGTGGTCGAGACATCTTTTATGGTCTCGATAAACCGGTACTTCTCCAAGAGGCTGAATGTTAGTCAACATGTGCAGATAAAATACTCTAAGTTTGGAGAAGAAGAATATCATGGAGATAAAATATTGAAGAGGTGCTGAGCGGGAGGTTTCAAAATGGACGGAAGTGGATGACACGTCAGACCTCCACCACAAACGGTCAAGAAGTGCACCAATCCTGAAGTGGTCAGATTCCCCAAACAAGGAATGATGGGAACATAAAAAGAGTAACTTTATCCAAAAGAAGCAAGTGAAGCATGAACTCAAGAAAGTGGAATATGGAATATTCACTACAAAACAAAAGGCTCAAGTTACAAGACCACTACTCCATGAAAAATGCTGAAATTGTGCAAAGACCCATGTTCGGCGTGGGAGACCAATTTCAAACGGAATAGTTTTCCCTCCAACGGAACTATTCTTCTACTCTCATATATAAGGACGTAAAGACACAGAAGAAACGGGGGTTGTAAGAGAGGTCAAGAGGTTAACAAGAGGTGTCTGATAAAAACGTTCCAGTGCAAAGTGCTTAACTTGGAATATCATCCTGATATTCAATANAAATATTTAAGCTTGAGGTAAACTTGTATGAACATCTTAGAAGACTCGTGTTGTATTTTCATAGATAGATCAGTAGAAGGCACGAGACGACACTGGAGGAATAAGGGTCTGCGAGACATCAACTAAGTCTCGAGACATAGGCAGAGTTCGAGAGGTAGTACCTCTCGATACAACAATCCAGTTCGAGACATAAGCAGAATTCGAGAGGTAGGACCTCTCGATACAACAACCCAGTTCGAGACATAAGCAGAGTTCGAGAGATAGATCTCTCGATACATGGGGATCAAGACATCAAACAATCGATGTTAGGAACATCATGTAATAGGTTTTGATGATACCAACTGTTAAGTAAGAATCCCCAAGTCTCGATACATAGGCAAAACAATGTAAGTTCGATAAGTAAACTAAGAGCGAAAATACAACCGGGTAATTTGAGCTCAACTCGGGAAATATTTAAGCTTAAGGTAAACTTGTTTGAACAACTTAGAAGTTTTCGTGTTGTAAGCAAACAGATAGATCAGAAGCAGGCACGAGACAACTCTGGAGGAATAAGGGTCTACGAGACATCAACTAAGTCTCGAGACACAAGCCAAGTTCGAGAGGTAAGGACCTCTCGATATACCTATCGAGTTCGAGACGTAAAGAATATTCGAGAGATAGACCTCTCGATACATGGGATTGAAACATTAAGTGGTCGAGACATCTTTTATGGTCTCGATAAACCGGTACTTCTCCAAGAGGCTGAATGTTAGTCAACATGTGCAGATAAAATACTCTAAGTTTGGAGAAGAAGAATATCATGGAGATAAAATATTGAAGAGGTGCTGAGCGGGAGGTTTCAAAATGGACGGAAGTGGATGACACGTCAGACCTCCACCACAAACGGTCAAGAAGTGCACCAATCCTGAAGTGGTCAGATTCCCCAAACAAGGAATGATGGGAACATAAAAAGAGTAACTTTATCCAAAAGAAGCAAGTGAAGCATGAACTCAAGAAAGTGGAATATGGAATATTCACTACAAAACAAAAGGCTCAAGTTACAAGACCACTACTCCATGAAAAATGCTGAAATTGTGCAAAGACCCATGTTCGGCGTGGGAGACCAATTTCAAACGGAATAGTTTTCCCTCCAACGGAACTATTCTTCTACTCTCATATATAAGGACGTAAAGACACAGAAGAAACGGGGGTTGTAAGAGAGGTCAAGAGGTTAACAAGAGGTGTCTGATAAAAACGTTCCAGTGCAAAGTGCTTAACTTGGAATATCATCCTGATATTCAATACAGCGAGAGAACACATCTTAGTGTTCGAAGAGAGTTACAAAGCTAAACTGT
>NC_044927.1:10374715-10376660 GCF_003576645.1 Ipomoea triloba
AACGAGGATCAATGGGAATTTAAAAAGAGTAACTTTTACCAAAAAGTAGCAAGTGGAGCATGGACTCAAGAAAGTGGATTATGGAATATCCACTACCAAACAAAAGGTTCAAGTTACAAGACCACCACTCCATAAAAACGCTGAAAAGATGCAAGTCCCATACACAGCATGGGAGNTTTGGTGAAGGTGACGAACAGGAAAAGGAAAACAAGCTCACCGTGGCCATGAAGAAGTTCGAAGACTTCAAGATGAAGCCAGGAGAGAGCATCGACAGAGTCTCGGTTCATGAAGCTCACAACCGAGATCAGTGACCTTNTGGGAATTTAAAAAGAGTAACTTTTACCAAAAGTAGCAAGTGGAGCATGGACTCAAGAAAGTGGATTATGGAATATCCACTACCAAACAAAAGGTTCAAGTTACAAGACCACCACTCCATGAAAAATGCTGAAAAGATGCAAGTCCCATACACAGCATGGGAGACAAATTTCAAACGGAATAATTTTCCCTCCAACGGAATTATTCCTTTACTCTCATATAAAAAGGACGTGAAGACACAGATCAAAAGAAGAAGGGGGAATTTTCGTAAGAGATCGGTTCGATTCGAAAATCTTAAGAGGTGTCTAATTCAAACGTTCATGTGCTAGTGCTCAATCCGGAATATCATCCTGATATTCAAAATAGCGAGNGCATCAGGGCCAAGAAGGCAAGGATTCCAAGAGAATAGAGGAATCCAGGGAGAAGCCAACACAAGGTGGCTTCAAAGGATCATCAAAGACGTATCAGCGCAGGAAGGCGCTTGTTGCTGAAGAATTCGAGAGGACAATCGGGGAGTCCGAGACGTCGAGCTCCAGCGAAAGCAGCAGCAGCTCAGAGGATGAGAGGGGGCTCATCTGCTTATACACCGAGGAAGAGGAGAATCAATGCCTAATGGCCATTGACAACGAGGTAACCTCTACTCCTACATCTCGCTGCTCTACTTCTACCTCTCGTTGTTCTTCATTTAAAAGCGATGAGGACCCCTTCGAGNAAAGGGAAGTTTTTAGTGCAATCCTTCCAGGGAGTTTCTGGAAGAAGAGTGGACGTAGGCGGGTTGGCCGAACCACTTAAAAATCTCTCTCGCATTTACTTTCTGTATTTATCTCTCGCTAACCTCTCGATTGCACTACATATAAACANAATGCTAGAGTGATGGATGAAAACAGCAAGCTAACTGCTGAAAGAGATATGCTTAAGAACGTCTCGAAAGAGAATTTGGAGCTGACTCTCAAAGTAAGAGAATTTGGAGCTGACTCTCAAAGTAAGTGAGTTAGAAGCCAAAGTAATCCTACTATCTGAAGAGTGCAAAGCTCGAGAGACGAGAGAGCTTAATCTTCGAAAGGTCATAGCATCATACACTAATTCCTCCAAAGCTATGGAGAAAATGGTGGTTGATCACAGACCTACAAGTGATAGAACCGGTCTAGGGTTCCATCAAGACCATCTCTCGAGAGATAAACAGACCAATGATTTGGGAACTTCAAGAAATGGAGGATCTCAACCCAAACCAAANTCAATACACACGAGAGGTCGAAAAGATTTGCAAAATCTTATACAAGTCTATTCACCCCCCCTCTAGACTTGTACCCCATCCCCTTGGGACCAACAATTAGTACATTGTATAAATTAATTGTTATAGGATTATAAATTAACAAATTATGTATTTGATTATTTATTAGGATTTATTATTTAACAAATTAGTGACTGCACGAAATTAAAACGACACTTTGAAGTAGTGCATGTCTTTTAAATTTATTCATAGATCAGTGAACTTATAAGCTCATGCTTTGGATAGGGTTGCTTGTTCTCAAACTGGTCCCTCATATTGATTTTTTTTTTTATTCCTTCATGTATTAAACATTTGCTTTAAATAAAATTTTGATGGTCTTATTTCAAAAAAAAAAAAAAA
>NC_044927.1:10376669-10378261 GCF_003576645.1 Ipomoea triloba
AGTAAGCTTAGTCATCTGAACTTCAAGACTATCAACAAGCTTACTAAGAGGAACTTAGTGGAAGGACTGCCCAAAGTGACGTTTCGAAAGGATAAAATTTGTGAGGCATGTCAACGTTGCAAACAGATCAAATCCTCCTTCAAGAGCAAAGCCGAGACATCATCCACTAGACCATTAAGTCTTCTTCACATGGACTTATTTGGCCCAGTGGATCCACCCAGCATAAAGGGAAAGAAGTACACTCTTGTGGTAGTGGATGACTACACAAGATTCACTTGGACCGTGTTCTTAACCAAGAAAAGCGAGACAAAAATTGCCCTACCAAATCTCTTGAAACAAGTTCAAGTTGAAAAGGAAGTCTCGATACTAAAGATCCGGTCAGATCAAGGTGGAGAGTTCGTTAATCAAGTAATCGAGAGCTACTGCAACGAGAACGGAATTCATCATCAACTATCAGCTGCTCGAACACCTCAACAAAACGGGGTTGCTGAAAGAAGGAACAGAACTCTCAAAGAAGCCGCAAGGACCATGCTCTCGCAAGCCAACATATCACAAGGATTTTGGGCAGAAGCAATCAACACAGCGTGCTACACCCAAAATCGGTCCTTGATAGTAAAAGGAGTTGGAAAGACTCCATATGAGTTGTGGAATGGAAGAAAACCGAATATCACAAGGATTTTGGGCAGAAGCAATCAACACAGCGTGCTACACCCAAAATAGGTCCTTGATAGTAAAAGGAGTTGGAAAGACTCCATATGAGTATTTCTGGGATACTCATCGACAAGCAAAGCACTCAGAGTCATTCGGGTGCAAATGCTATATTCACAACAATGGGAAGACTCAACGAAGAACTTTTGAAGAAAAGGCAGATGATGGAGTATTTCTGGGATACTCATCGACAAGCAAAGCACTCAGAGTCTTCAACAAGCGGAGTTTGGTGGTTGAAGAGTCCATACATGTTACCTTTGATGAAAGGGCATCAACAGATCAACCATCAAAGACAACGGAAGCTGCTGAGGAAGATCAGCCAGAGTCTATCGAGAGATCAAACTTACCTCTCGAAGACAAGCAGTCGATAGTTCGAGACGTAGCAGAACTCCAGTCAGAATCAGATGATGAAGAGTCTACCAAGAAGAAAGCGCCTGACTCAGTTGATCAAAACCAGATCATAGATGTTCNGAGGCTCTATGTGATCCAGATTGGGTGCAAGCCATGCAAGAGGAACTTCATCAGTTTGAACGGAACGATGTTTGGGAACTAGTTCCGAGACCTCATCATCAGAATGTCATTGGTACAAAGTGGGTTTTCAGAAACAAGATGAATGGGGATGGAATTATTGTTAGAAACAAGGCCAGACTTGTTGCCAAAGGCTACTGTCAGGAGGAAGGAATAGATTTTGATGAAACCTTCGCTCCAGTGGCACGTCTCGAAGCCATACGCATCTTTCTCGCATATGCCGCCTTCAAAGACTTTAAGGTATATCAAATGGATGTCAAGAGCGCTTTTCTGAACGGACTTCTCGAAGAAGAGGTGTACGTTGAACAACCTCCGGGTTTCTTGAAGGACGTGGGAGCTGACAAAGTATACAAATT
>NC_044927.1:10388968-10482403 GCF_003576645.1 Ipomoea triloba
CATATAAACACACCTCTCGAACTAACTCAAACTCGTGCTAACTAAAAGGGGATAACTTTTCCGCTGCGCATAAAACTTTGTCTTCACCTCGTGAGGTATCGAACCTAAACATCCTGAGTTCAATACACACGAGAGGTCGAAAAGATTTGCAAAATCTTATACAAGTCTATTCACCCCCCCTCTAGACTTGTACCCCATCCCCTTGGGACCAACAATTAGTACATTGTATAAATTAATTGTTATAGGATTATAAATTAACAAATTATGTATTTGATTATTTATTAGGATTTATTATTTAACAAATTAGTGACTGCACGAAATTAAAACGACACTTTGAAGTAGTGCATGTCTTTTAAATTTATTCATAGATCAGTGAACTTATAAGCTCATGCTTTGGATAGGGTTGCTTGTTCTCAAACTGGTCCCTCATATTGATTTTTTTTTTTATTCCTTCATGTATTAAACATTTGCTTTAAATAAAATTTTGATGGTCTTATTTCAAAAAAAAAAAAAAAATACAAATGCATTAATGTTTAAACTAGAGTATATGAACTGGACTCAAAGAAACAACACACTGGCATTTTGGCAGTACTTTGGTTCTTCGGTGGTTTTATATTTACTGCATCTTTAATACTTTATTTTATTATCTAAGGGCAAAAATTTATGTGAGACTGTCTCACATATTCTTTTTCGTGAGGCGGGTCAGGTCAAGATGAAATATAATACTAGCAAATGTAGTACTAAATCACAAATAAAATGTTTATTACTTATATGGAAAATGTAATACTTTTGAAAGAAAATATAATATTTTTATATTTTAATGTAAAAGTATTATATTTTTCATCAAAAGTATTACATTTTCCTTTATAAGTAACAAACACTTACCAACATTACTTATAAGGGAAAATATAATACTTATATTAAAAAAATACTTTTACATCAAAATATAAAAGTATTACATTTGTCTTCAAATGTATTACATTTTCTTCATAAGTAACAAATACTTTATTCCTAATCAGTATTACATTCTTAGGATAAGTATTACATTTTCATATTGACACCCAACCCGTCCCGTCTCATGGATAAGGATCCGTGAGACGGTTTCACATAAGTGTGGTGTGAGTGTGTGACCCTTATCTAAGGAAAATACTTGGTGGACTCTCATTTTATACTCCCAACTTTGACAAATTTTACTGTGGTCCACACAACATTGTGGACCATGGTCCAAAACGGTGCCGATTCTTTTAATGAAAAGAAACGTCACCCATTCCGTGTAATTAGCTCTGTTTGTATGGCAAATTTTATTCAGTTACATTTTATACATACTGCAGTTTCATTTCAACATACACAACTAAAGCATCATTTCAATCCAATTACAGTTTCATTTGATAATATAAACACAATATGCGACACAATTTCATTTTAGATATATTGTAGTTTCATTTTGTTATGAACACACAAAAAATACGGGATTTGTTAAAATTTAACGGCTACCGTTTTTTTACTTAAAGAAGTGACATTGCTTTCAGACCATGGTCTACAAAGCTCTGTAGACCATGGTCCACGGTATAACAACTGCCAAATTTTACTCTCTCTAACGAGTTTATACACTTTTCTATCGACTCACATGAAAATAACCTATCATTGTTTGTCATCAAATCTCATCAATTTCAAATTTAAATATCAAAAAAGAAAAAATTTACAAAAAATCATTCAAACAAAAATCTAACAGAAATTTCTAGTAATTAAAAAAAAAAAAGAGAGGTAGTTAAATGCGTCGTCTTAACTCAAAAAAATCCTCATTACAAACTGGTCTTACGTTTCGATCATTTGACGATGACACGACAACAGTTTAAGATTCTCTATTTTATTTTATTTTGTTTGGGGTGTTAAAAAAATGTTATTAAATATATGAAGTGATAAAAATAAAAATGAAGCACTTGGGAAGAGCAAAGTGGAGTGCATAATTAGCATTACATTCTGATTCTACACGCGACCTCAGACATGTCCCATCACACACATACAAACTGTCTTTTGCGGCTCTCCCACTCCCATTCACTCATTCTTCTCCACGCCGCCCATACGCTACCATAGAATTTTCAGACATTACAATACTATACTACTTTTCAAAATTAAAATCATTACGTATATGTGTGGGTTTTTTTTATAAGTTATACATAATGGTTGAATATGCATTGTCTTTATTTTTAAAATGACATTTTCGTAATAAAAATAAGAATACTTTGTTGCTGTTTGTTTAGATAATGATGGTTGAATTAAAATGTTATGAAATTGGAGAGAGTGTGAATGGCGTGGCAGACTAGCAACATGCAACTTGTCTTTTTTTAAAAGAAAAATGTACATCCAAGTATCCAACTTTGTGAAGCATGCGTATTTTTAGGTCTTCCTCAATAGTAGAGATTTTGGTGTGTTTTTTGAGAAATTTTTGCAGGTAGGATTAGGTAAGAGAATATGGGAGTGGAAAAAAAAAATAAAACAAAAAAAATTATTTATGCGCCCAGGTGGACGCGAGAGTCGCGCCTCACGTGCGGCAGGCGCGATTCTTCTCCCCAAGTGGGCCCCACTTTCCACTTCCAAGATCCCCAATTTTGCAAGAGAAAAATTTCCAAAAAAAATCACCTCCAACATTTGTTAAAAACTCAACTCTAAAAGTTTTACTATTCCAAAATCTCCTTAAAACCCACAAATGGGGATGACCTTAGAGCAAGTATATCAAGCAGAGTACATAGATTTTGAAGAATTTTTGGTTGATTACAAGGAAATAGGAGAGAACAAAAGTATTTTTTTTTCAAGAAAACATTTGTCAAGAGGAATTTGTTTTAAAAAATGAGAGTGCCTTCTCCTTTTCTTTATCCATGCGAGTCCTACAAAAAATCACTCCTCCTGCAAAAACCTTTTATCTTTCCATATCACATTTTGCCCCACAAAACCCTCCTAAAATCTACAATTGGGGATGCTCTATCTTATTGTCGAATATATTACATGAAAATTTATGGGAATTTTTATTCAGAAAATACTACATGGATTTTCATTTCTTACCCTCAACTCATGCTCTCCCTCACAAATTCTTGATGCAGAAACTTTTTTGGGACCCACATGATATAAGAAAAAATACTACTTGTACTCTCAAATTCTACCCAAACTTTTACTCCCCCTCAGAGCATCTACATCTGTGAATATTACATGGCTATTGGAACAATGCTTGTTGAGGTGGAAGAGAGAGAAATGGAGAGAGAAGAGAATGTGTTCAGCCTGCAAATTAAGTTTTTTGGAATAGTAATCATCAGTTTCGAAATCCCAGGCTAAGTCACGCAATCCCGCGTCAGGCGCAACTAATGCGCCCAGCGGGCGCGGGCGCGTCAGTCGCATCTGACGCGGGATGACAACACTTTTTTTTAATTAATTAATTTATTTATTTTGTTTTTAAAATATGATTTTTTTTTCCTCCTCTCATTTTCTCTTTTCTAATTACACATACAAAAATTTCTCAAGAACCACGAAAAAACTTCATTGATAAGGATGCTCTCACAAATCTTAGATGTAGACAACTTTTTTTGGACCCACAAGATAAAAATGTTCTATCCATGCTTGCCACATCCGTGAGTATAATTGATGGGGTAGAATTTGAGATTTCTCATAATAGAACTCATGATATAAATATCTTATCTTTGTTTGTCACATCATGGCGAAAAAGTAAGGAATTGAAATAAAATTTGAGAATACATGTAATAGAACTCTTTTTATTCCTGTGTATGGACACATAGATTTTCTTATTAAACACTTATTAGAGTATTAAGAAATATACTATTTTCATGTAACTAGTCTAATATCGGACAACATTAATATAATGGAGGAAAAATGAATTTCTTTGTATTAATTAATCACTTGAGCTATACCGAAGACAGCCAAATAAGAGATTAGGCAAAGAAGCACAATGAAGATTTTGCAATTATTATTATCCGGTGGGTAATCTGAAGGTCCATAAATAATACGGAGTAAAAGGTTTTCGAGGGCAACGTAGGTAACCCCCATATCATGTTCTCATCCTCTCCCAATTAATCTTATCTGGCATGCCATCATCATCATCATCTACCTTAACATGACTGACTTTGCCCCTGTGCACATGCAAAATTGTATGCATGCTTTCTTCTAAAGCTACTTACCTTTTTCTTCTTTAATGAATATTATATTCTGCTAAACAGAAGTTGTTCCTGCATCCTCAAATTGTCTTTCTTCACCTTCTAAAACCGTAGAAATAATGTTGATGAAAACAGATAAAAATAATATCTAGTTCTACTATTCTACTATACTAATAAGAACAATTTTTTTTTTTGGTAAATTTATCGGATCTTTTTTTTTGGTAAATTTATCGGATCTCTTTTTTTTTGGGTAAATTTACCAAAAAAAAAAAAATAAGAGCAAAAAAAATAAAAATAAAAAATTAGGCCAATAATGGCCTTGCTTGAGCTAACATTGCAGGTGAGTTACAAGAATGACAAGGGCTTGAAAGTTTATGTGTAAGGAAGTTTGAAAGCTAAAAATAGTAAAAGCAATAATAAGGGAAAACGAAGATTGGGGCTCTTGGCTAGCATATATGGTCTAGGATTCTATCGGTTGTGCGAGCATATGCCTCGGATTTAACAAGGGAGTTCATGGCACTTCACCAAGTGGCGTCACACTTTGGACTCCCACATCCTCATTCGGTTGGGACATTTCATCGAACACATTGTCTACCACTCCTCTCGGACCTCGTCCTTTCGGACTAAGGGCGGAGATGTAGATGAGTATGACTCGTGAGAGGCCGCTATCGCGCACACAATCACTTTCACAGAGTTGCTACCTAGTGTGGCCACACATAGGCACCAAACAACACCAAACTTCGCCCACACAAGCATACAAATGCAAGAACATAAAGCTCACAACTTTAAGACAAACATATCATCAAATCAACCATAAAGCTAGTTTCGGGGCCACCAATCCCCTTTCTAATCTACTCTAGCATAATAAAGAAACAAGAAGAAGAAATGAAAATCTCAAAGAAAGCAAGTATTGAATTAAGATATTAGAGAGAAGAGTTACCACCCATAAGAATGGATCCTTTACATCTTGTTCTTGAGATTTCAATCCTCTATCTTGCTCTTGAATCTAATCTAATATAAAAGGGAAGGAATTTTCCCCCAAGAGGGGAGAAAAACCCTAAGAAAGCTAATCTAATTCCTAATATATGCTAATATATCCTGCTAGGTCTTGGGATAATGAGCCTTATATAGTGGGAACAAAATAGGGGCAAAATAGACAATTTTCCCGAAGCTGATTTTTGGGCTGTCACAGGGTTCTCGACGCGTCGAGCCCTCAAGGATTTTCGTAGAATTGTTACGGCATATTCTCGACGTGTCGAGCCTTGAATCTTCGACGCCTATCGCCACGCGTGGTAGAGGGCTTGGTGAGCTACTGGAAATGATCCACGCCCCTCCACACGCGTGTTGGGCTGCGTGGGAAGTTTCTGCTTGTGGCTTCTTCGCTTTTTGCTCGGTTTTGGCCTTGAATCCTTCTTGTGGCTGTAGAAATAGCTTCAAAACATCTTCCATAATCGTGTTAGAGGTTTTTGATCACATCCGAGTCTTAATGCATGAAATCCTTATGAAATGGGTAGCAAACTATGCAATATTAGCCCGTAAATGACCCTTAAATCGGACTATTCTTGGTGCTTATCATCATACTTCCCGAACTCCTTTTTGATGGATCTCAGTGCTGCACTATGCTTACTTCCCAGGGGGTCACCCATCCCGTGACTGCCGGAAGTCAAGCACGCTTAACCACAGAGTTCTTTGGCTATACCATAGGACATTAACCATTTAACCACATCCCTCCATGGTAAGCCACAGCGCCACGTCTCGAATCGAGCAGGGGCTGAACTCGGCCAACCTTGCCGACGCCCAACAATCCCCCTCCCAGCACCTGCATCAACCTTTGATCACCAAGCCCAGCTATGCAGGATGCCTGACTCGGTCCGCCTGGCCATCGATTCGAACCCGTGACCTCGGCTCTGATACCAATTGATGGATCTCAGCGCTGCACTATGCTTACTTCCTAGGGGGTCACCCATCCCGTGACTGCCGGAAGTCACCCATCCCGTGACTGCCGAAAGTCAAGCACGCTTAACCACATAGTTCTTTGGCTATCTGGTTGCCATATCCTACTTAAAACCAATTGGTGATAGGTAGGTGGACATTAACCATTTAACCACATCCCTCCATGGTAAGCCACAGCGCCACGTCTCGAATCGAGCAGGGGCTGAACTCAGCCAACCTTGCCGACGCCTAACACTTTTTGCTTGAAATTTTTATGGTAGAACCCCAACTTATAGTACTTGATATCCATAAAATGTTTTGGTCATTTGGATATTCGCGTAAACACAGAAAATTACTTTTTTTCCCTTGGCAGTGTGCTGTCCAGATTTATTTTCTCTCAGGACCAGTTTTGGAAAAAAATTCGAAAACCATACTTATACTCATTGGATCCTTATCAAATTTTATATGTAGATTTTTCACTTATTGAACTACATATCTGAAAAAATTGATTCAAAATACCTTGCCTAATTTTCCCAATAATTTTCGCAAGTTGCTGACCAACAGCCTAGTTCTTGGCTTCTTCTTCATTAATGACCTTGGCTCTATTAAGGGGCAATTGGCCACCCTAAATATCATTGTTTAGAACATCTTTGGCCTGATTAGAGGGCAAGGAGCCACCCTATTCAACCACTCTAAGTCTTGCATGTGAATAAACTTTGTCTTCTTCTTCCCATTCAAGACTTGGTCTTCCATTCTCTTTGCCTATAAATAGAGGGGTTGAGTGGTGAAGAAAAAAAATCAGGAGAAATGACTAAGTGAGGAGAGAAATAAGAAAAATGTGGGAGAAGAATTGAGCAAGAGAAGTGGAAGACTTGGTTATTGGTAAGACTTATGTTTACTCAAAATTTATTTACCCTAACTAGTATTTTCGCCCGTGCGTTGCACGGAATGGATTTGTTATAATATTTTAAGAATATTTGGATCGATATACAATTACATAAATTGTAATTAACATCGAATATTATATAGAGCAATTAATGAAATTGGTTGGATTGATTATGTTTTCTGATGTTTTCCTAGCTTGAATTAGAGCAAATAATTGTCCAACATCCGTGCGATGACATCGAATATTATATAGCGCAATTTATTTTTATTATATATTTAGATATTAAAAATAAAGATGAAATTATATAAAAAAAATCTAATATTGAACGTATACATTTATTTGATTATAAGATTAGTGTAAAAGTATTATACAATTAATTGAATAATATATGACTTGTTTGTTTACAATTATCATAAAATATCGATATGTAATATGACTTATGTAATTATATTATTACTAAAATAAATATGAGAAAAATGAAAAATAATTTAATTATATTATATTATGTAACATGACCAATGTTTAGCTTAATTACCATAATAATTATTAGACAATTATTATTAATCAATTACACTAATGTATGTGCAATTATACTTTTATACCTTAAGTATATTCATTTTCACCATATCACATTTAGTTTTTCTTCCCCCTCCATATTTGAATAAATTAATTGTAATTATTATAAAAAATATAACAACCCATGTTTAATTAATTTTTTAAAGTTTAAATAACTTATTGTTTTCAAAAGGATAGTGTAATTATTTTTTTTAAGTTTTTAAATAATTTCCAGTCAATTTTCATTTAATTAGTAATATCTTTTTACTTTTCCAATTTGCCTAATTTCCGTTTCCTTTTCTATTAGAATCTTTTTATATTTTCAATCAATTAGTAAAATCAGTTTTCTTTTCCATTTTATCTTTACTATTGTTTGGGCGGGAGTTTTACAAAGGATGATTTTATTTTTATTAATAGTAGTATAGATAAGTATTCGAAATATTATTATTTGTGTAAATAATAATTAGTAAATTATTTTTTGTTATAAAACTACTCATAATTTTCAAGGAAGTTTCTTATATATTTATTATGCAGAATTTGTTTCCATTATTCTCACAATTATAATGGTTTAATTATTCTCAGAATTTGGTAAATAAAATTTTGTTACCAATTAAACTTTATTAATTTTTTTTACCAATTAATTAGTAATATTAGTTTGTGCGAGAAAGTTGAAGAGGATGATTTTACTTTTATTAATAGTATTGATATGTAAATATAAAAACAATATATTACCAATTAATAGATATTAGTTCATTTCCATTTTACATTTTCTTACTAAATTAACTTTATTAATTATTTGACTAATAAAATATTTAATTAATTGACTACAAAAGTTTGGGGGGGGGGGGGGGGGGGGGAATGAAATAGGAGTATTTTACTTTTATATATAGTATAGATTAAATATTTTTAATTATAAATAAAAATTTTGTCCAAATGGTTGATAGGATATTACAAAAATATAGAAAGTAAAGTAATTAAGGTAATAAAATTATTATTATTATTATTATTATTGTTGTTGTTGTTGTTGTTGTTGTTGTTGTTGTTATTAAAGGAAATGACGGGAATGATGTATAATAGTTTAGGCTATATAAGGTATGACTAAATAGAATAGAAATTTTATTCTATAATTATTCTATGTGTGACTATTAAACTGTAACATTGTTAAAAAGTTTACCATTATGCATATACTGGACAATTGGAAACTAAAATCATTATTTGACCATAATTTTGCAAATAAAGTTTGCAATTTTTTTGTTTATAAATAGCATTATAACCAATAAACATAAACACGTAGTAAAGTAATAATTATTTAAGAGAAAATTAATTTATAATTATTTGTTAATACATCTAATTTAAATTTTAATTGTAAATTATTCATATTATTATGCAAATATTATTTTTTATATATTAATCATATGATTAATTTTTATTTGATGTTATTTTTATTTTTATTTACTATTTTTATCATATTATGAAAATATATATGGTTAGTCAAAAAAATCAATGATTTTTACTAAATTAATTATGAGTTTAGTTTTACAAAAATGTCCTTAAATTTTGCGGAAAAACTTGGTTAAGCACTTCTGTTATTTATATATATATATATATATATATATATATATATATATATATATAAAATTTCGTTTCATGGTAGGTTAATTATGTTTTCTTTTCCATTTTTTCTTTTTTTATTGTTAATATTATTACTATTAATCAGTAAATTATGGACCCTTTTTTATTTCTTTTCTATTGTTTCCTCAATAAATTTTCATTTTCTATTGTTTGGACAGAAGTGGTTGGACGGGAAAGCACGGAATGGAAATTTTGTTAGGATTTTTCTTTTTATTAGTAACCTTATTATTAGTAATCCGTTTCCTGGTAATTTAATTTCGTTATGTTTTCTATTTTTTCTCATAAGTTAATTTTGTTTCCTTTTTCATTTTTCATTTTTACTACTAACATTATTAATATTAATCATTGAATTATGGATCCTTTTTTATATTCCTTTTCTATTGTTTGCTAAATATTTTTTTAAAATTGTTTGGGCTAAAGTGTTTGGGTGTGTACTTCAATTTTCAGGGGAAAATGATGCAAAAGTTCTTGTTTCGCATTTCTAATTCCGGTAATTCCTCAAACTTCAATTCAATCGATGCATATGTTTATATTTTTTGTTTTTTTTGTTGGTTTGTTTTTGTTTTTGTTTTTCTTTGAATAGTAAAAACAATAACTTGAATGCTAAGTCATTTCTCCACCATTTCATCAAAGTCCGAGTAATTGATTCAATGCTAGATCATCACATATATACAAAAATAAATCACATAAAAAGGACTTAAAAACAAAAAAGGACCCATCTTTAAACATATGCATACATGTTCCTGCACACGGAAGACGTGCTAATAAACATATGCATACATGTGGGAAACTTAGAAAATAGGAAGAAACCCGAGAGAGAATACAGACCAATGGAAATGTTAATGGCGACGACGATCAAGACCGGGAATGACGACAACCACCATTCTTGGAAAAACCTTAGAGAGATGATCTAATTCTTGAACCTCTTGAGTAGTGCACATGGGGAAGGCAAACCCAAGTTTGATCCTATCATTTTATAGGCATGGCGTAGGGATCATTTTTTTATTTGCAGGCAATTAGTAATTCTCATTTCCTTTTTCAATTTTCATTTTCTAGTATTAATGATTAATTTCTGTTTTCTTTTTCATTTTCAATCAATTAGGGATCTTTTTTATTTATAGTCAATTAGTGATTTTTGTTTCCTTTTCCATTTTCTATCAATTAGGTGTCAATTAAGGCACAAATATGCATAGGAGTTATATTATTATTATTATTATTATTATTATTATTATTATTATTATTATTATTATTATTATATATAATATGATTGACATTCGTAATATATTAGCATATATATAATATAATATATATGATTGACATTTGTAATTTTTGTATCTCAGCCAGAATTCGTAATTCGTGTATTTTTTGATAGCATATATATAATATAGTATGATTGAAAATATTTGTTACGATTTAATGATACCAGTGCGATGCACGGACTAACAATTTGAAATATTTAGATTATTTTCATATATGAAAAGAAGATATTAGATTTATTCATTTATATAGTTTTGTTATTTAATTGTTATGTTGATTTAATATGAAAAAGTTATGAATATAGATATTTGCAATTAAAATATGAATTGATATTTAAGATGGGTAATTAGTTAAAAGAAATTTTTTTAATTAAAATTTCAATACAAATTATTTAAAATTACAAATTATTAAAAACTTCTTGGTAAATTATATTATTAGTTGAAGTACAATTTCTTCTAGAGTTACCGCAAATACAAATTTTGAGACCTTTGGGATGGTTAACTCTAGATGCAACAATATACAATTGAGTATCGACAAAAACTGGTTTACTCAATAACAATTTGACATGAGATCATATTTGCTACTTTGCCCTTGAATTTTATTAATAGACATTGCATATGAAAGTGTTAATTGAAATTGTCTTCCTTGTGATTTGAATGGCAATCTTATATATATTTAAATAATAAAATTAGTGATGAAATTATAATCAATTCTAATATTTGAAAATATACATTTATTTGAAATTATAAGATTTATATATTTGTGCGTGTTGAAATTGATTAATTAAAAATTATATTAGGAAAAGTCTCAATTACCATAGTAAGATTGATATTATTTTAAGTAAAAAAGATATACAATAATCAAATGAAAGAATCTCTATGTTTAATTACCATAGTAAGATTAAAGTGTTAAATACAGATTTGTTTTTTTTTTAAATTTAAATACATGTTTGTAATTATGAATAATATGTGTGTGTTTAATTTCATTTAATTATAGACCTAATATGTGTATATTTAATTTTCCTTAATTATGTCCAAATATGTGTATGTTTAATTTCATTTAATTATAGACAGAATATGTGTATATTTAATTTTCTATAATTATGTCCGAATATGTTTTTGTTTAATTTTCTTTAATTATTCTTTAAGATGTGTACCATTAATTTCTTAATTGATTAGATAAAATCTATATAACGGAAAGTATAAAAAACAGTTTAATAAAAGTATAATGTGTGAATTGAAATAATTTGCATAATTGTATGGACGTAATAATCTGTGAATTATTTGTAGGATATTACCAAATCAATATATCACTAAATCAATCAAAAACATTTTAAAAATCTAATTTATTCTTAGTTGTTGATTATTATAGTACTTGCATTTATTAAATTTTTATTTAAATTTACCAAATACCTCCTCTTATGCATACCAATTCATATCAACTGATAAAAATAATTAACACAATTAGCTATCATCTATCTATCACTACGTCAATCAACTATTAACTACTTAAGCCTATTTAAAGCATACTTAAGAAATAACAACGGTAAACTCTTGAACAATTCTTGGAAGACGTTCGGATCCTGTGATCCAAAAAATTGTAACCTATCAATGGTGCCAAAGCACAATACCTTTTAATCACTTCACTTTATGAGCTTGAAGCTCACGCCATTGACGCTATAAAGCAAAGCTTAACTTCTCTTCCCATCCACACAATCAGCCCTGCAATTCCCTACTTCAGTGCCATAGACAAAACCCCTTCTCAATCCATGCATGCGAAGGTGTAGAGAGGGGATGGAGGTTTGGTGGGGAAGGGAGAAATCGGATCGGTGGGCTGTTGAAGAGATTCATGAATTTGGAGAATGCAGAGATAAAGGAGATGAGGAGATGAGGAGAAGAGCAAAAGTGCTACAACAAATATGTCACACATCTATGGAGAATGGTGGTTCTTCCTATGTAAATATTGATGCTTTCATATAAACAAAAAACAACAGAACTTAAGAGAGATGAAAATTAGTGGTGGTGGCTGACTGGGTTTGTCCTTGTATTTATAGCCATAAAGAGAGAGAGGGAGGGCCCTGCACAATTTAGCCCCTTAATTAGCCAAATTAATTAAGGGAAGATTAGGTAATTGTGTCACTAAATTTAAGGAAATAAATTTAATAGGAGGAGAATAAATTTTGAGATAGGAATTTTGGAATAATTTTTACAAATTATTATAATATATATATATATATATATATATATTTATTTATTTATTTATTTATTTATTTATATAGATAGATATATAGATATAGATAGATATAGATATGGATTTATCTCAATAAAATTATTGTTGACTTAACTAATAAATATTTAAAATTTGTAAATTACAACAAAAAAACATTAATCTCATTTGATGAATACATAAAAAATGTACGTGTTCATTGTTTTATTTGGAGGTTAATTTCATTTTCAATCAATTAGGTTTCCTTTTTCATTTTCTGTCAATTAGGTGCAATTAAGGTAGAAATATGCATGGAAGTTATATTATTATTATTATTATTATTAATTAATTAATTAATTATCATATTACTAAAATGCCCTTACGTTTGGGCGGGAAAATTTTAGAGGAGGATATTGTTTTTATATATAGTATAGATCAAATCATTTAATATGTGTTTATGTGATATTATAATTAAATGATTTTGAGAGATTATGAGTACAAGACCTAAGATAATTGTTGTGTTTATATGAATTATGAAGTAGTAAGATTTATGACCATAATAAAATTATTCAATATGTTCTTATATGGTATCATGTGCATATCTATTGAAAATAGATTTATTATTATTATTGAATGATCCATGATATTTAAATTGATCACTATGAAATGTACATAATTTATTCTCAAAAAAAAAAATGTACATAATTTGTGGAGTTATGTGGATTATTATGAAATTTGTGAAATATTTGGACATATGCATAGTATGGACTTTGTGAAAGTTATAAATTTTGAAATTATATATGGTGAAATTGTGAAAGTAGAAATAATTGTGGAAGTATGAATTATTGTGAAAAGTATGGATTATAATATATGAAAGTATGAATTTTGATGAAATTATGATTTATTGTGAAATTAGAAATTTTGGTGAAACTAGTAATTATTGGTGAAATTATGGATTATGAAGAAATTATGAATATATAGTAAATTTATGAATTTTGAAGAAGTTGTAAACTTTGTGACATTTGGAAATCATGGTGAATTAATAAAAGAAATGATTTTTGGAGCCTAAAGGCTATATTTTATGGCATATAAAGTTTTGAAAATCTTATGAAAATGTTTTTGAGGTAAACTCAATATTTGAACACAAGTTTGGGATGCTTGATAAATTAATTTTTGGACAAATACTATATTTTGATAAGAATGATTTTCAAAACTTATGGAAGATATGATTTATGTTGCATGATAAATGCTAGGAGTACTCGGTAGGAACAATCCACGGGTACTAGGTCAACATATGGTTGTCCTGTTGGTTAGAATGAACAGGGTAGTCAGTAAAAACATATCCTGGCTACTTGGGCTGGTAACTACCTAGGGAGGCTTGGAATCCTCAACTTGGGGGTGTGCACACTTAAGGTTAGAGTCCAGTTTCCATGAAAATGGGAAAGTGTGGAGTGTTCGGATGTGTGGAAAACACCGTTCACTAAGGGCCTAATTATACAGGACCCTGTCCCATTTAAATGAGAAATTCGTGTAGTGTTTAGTTGTGTTACTATTCACTAGGGTCTATGAATAAAGGATCCTGTCTCATTTGTGTGATAATTGTGTTCTTCCATATGAATTTGTGGTTTAGAAATTATATTTTTGTGGGTGCAAGTATGGCACAAAATAAAGTTTTTAAGAAATTTGAGAAATTATGCTATTTTGAAAAGCTTTGAGAAATAATTTTTGAGTAAAGGTTATATGAAAATTTTGATAAATGAACGATTTTGAATTGGATAAGTAATGCCTCTATATTGTATGTCTCAATTGACTTGGTGGAAAATTATGGAATGTTGTAAGTATTATAACATGTTATATGGTGTGAGTTGTAAACGTATGTTTTATAAACTCTATTGTAGTTGAAGGAAATATGTTTCTGTTTATTTTTGTAGTAAATGTTGGATAAGTATGGAAATATCATAATATAATTATGACTTATGGAAATTTGTAATCCTATTATTGATGAAAGTGGTGAAAGGTGGAAGTTATGGCAATTTATATGGAAATAAATGATTATGTGATTATTTTGGAATGTTATGCAAAATCGTAAAGCATGATAGATTATTATTCTGGTTAAATGGAGAATGAAAATATTCTAATGGATTTAAAATGATTATGTGGATGAGAAGAATATCCTATGGGGTTATTATGGAATTATATGCTCTAAAGTGTTATGTGCTATATGCAAAATGTTTTACAGGTGGAGTAAGTCTTACTAGCCGTCGCGCTGATATTGTTTTCCCCTCTTTAGTCATTTTGCAGGTATTGATTACATGGCATTGGCATGAGAGTGAACCGTCTTAAAATCATGTAATGATTGTAATTTAATCCATTAGAATTCACCATTGTATTAATAAGAATTGTGATGGTTTTAGTTAAGTGGTTTAGCGTGTGTGTTTGAGTATAAGAGATATACTCGAACGTGGCATAACACCCCTTTTTCCTTTTTCCTTTTTGTTGTTATTTAATGATTCCGCTGTTGTAAAAAAAAATTATACCGTAGTTTCGGTAGTGGAAAAAGTGGGGTGTTACACTACTAGCTTATTTTGAGAACATTACCAAACAGAACTTATAACTTATTAGTAGCTTAAAATAAGCTATAAGTTCCTAAATAAGCTTTGCCAAACAGAGTCAATGAGTAGAAAAATGACGGTCAAATTATTAAATCAAATGGATATATGGTTCAGATTATTTAGATTTATATTTTTCCTTTAGATTTTCTAATTTATCCTTAATTATATGATTATCCATTAAATATTCACTTTTCCGTCAATATTATGTTAACTTTTAACTTACCCATTGATTTATATAAGAAATGTCTTAGGTTCAAACCTCATCCCAATCAAAGTTGGCATAATTGTTGAATATATACTAGGAATATGTTAGAGTATATTATTCAAAAACAAGTACCCACTTTATTACTCTTATTAAATTAAATTAGTAGTTATAACAAAAACAAAAATACATATGCATTTCTTTAATTTATAATTCGATGTGTACAATGCCTTTATTCAAAAAAAATATTCATTATCAAAAACCTTAAAAAGAGATATAATTTCATTGTCTATATTGTCTATGGCCCTGTTTGGTAAATAATCAGCCTATAAGCCAATTTTGGCTTATTTGACCACTATTAGTTGTTTGGTTAATAAGTTTTTTGTAACTTCAAAATGCTAAAATTCAAAAAGGTACTCAAAACAGCCTTTTCAATTAGCTTTTTGAGAAAAGAAATTATACCAAATAGCTATCAGCTAACAGTTAATTTATCAAACAACTTTCTACAATTAACACCTTCTAACCCAATCAGCTAACAGCTATTTACCAAAAAAATATTACTATATTATGTTAATGTACGTAATTAAATTACCCTCATGATAGTATACAATGCAATTCAATTATGGTTCAAAATATTTTAATCTTGCGCATTTTTTTATTTTATATTCGTAAACAATAAAATTACTATATGATGTATATTATAGTATTCAAAAAAATTTTATGTTAATGTATGTAATTAAATTTCTCGCATGATAATATTCAAAAAAATACCAACAATCATATTACTATTATGATGTATATTATAGTATTCAAAAAAAATATTACTATATTATGTTAATGTACGTAATTATATTCGTAAACAATGAAATTACTATATGATGTATATTATAGTATTAAAAAAATTACAATATTATGTTAATATATGTAATTATATTCCTCGCATGATAATATTAAAAAAAATTCCAACAATCAAATTACTATATGATGTATATTATAGTATTCAAAAAAAAATTACTATATTATGTTAATGTACATAATTAAAATTTCTCTAATGATAATATTAAAAAAAATCCAACAATCAAATTACTATGTGATGTATATTATAGTATTCCAAAAAAATATTACTATATTATGTTTATGTACGTAATTAAATTCCTCTCATTATAATATTAAAAAAAATTACAACAATCAAATTACTATATGATGTATAGTATAGTATTCCAAAAAATATTACTATATTATGTTAATGTACGTAATTAAATTCCTCTTGTGATAATATTAAAAAAAATCCTAACAATCAAATTACTATATGATGTATATTATAGTAATAAAAAAAAATATTACTATATTATGTAAATATACGTAATTTGTAGGCAAATATACCAATTTGGGCTGTTAATCTTGTAGGCAGTTTAGTGTTATAAATAGGGAAAAAGTGTCCAATAATATCATTCCATCTTATCTCTAATTAAAAGCAATTCAGTCATCCCGTCCAAAAAAAGAAATCCTTTCTTCGAGATGGCATTCAAAATCTTGTGGTGTGCTCTCCTTCTTTCCCTTATTGCATTTTGTACGTAAGTCCAATCGTTTTTTTCTTTAGAATACTATCCTCTACGTTGGAGTTTCAATTTTTTTAGGGAGTTTACGTAGTGTAAATGTAATGTCTGAGTGAACGTGCACTCTTGTCCGTAAAGAGAGGTCGGGAGTTCGAATCCTCTCTTGTATGGAAAAACCAATATGTCCAGCACGTTGCCCCTTAATTGGGCTGGCTCAGTGCGAATGAGAATTAGTGTGAGTATAGTACGGGTTTAAAGGTGTCTTCTACAATTAAAGCATGCTCAGAAGACCTCAGGACCAATAGTTATATCATGGACTGCGGTCCACAGTAAAATTTGCGCCTCAGGACATTTCGCGGTCTAACCCAAAATAAAATTACAAACTGTGATTGTATGTAACTTATTGTTCAGAGATGAAAAAGTAATGATTAAAGTTTTGGCAGGCACATCACCCACGATAGTTGATGGGTGCAATTGCAAGGACAAGTTTTGCTTTGACGATGGTGATTGTGACAAATCACAACATTGCAGTTGTAGCAAAATTGTACACATTTGCGCCTGTCCTATTCAACCACACGCGAATAATCTCGGCTGTAGTGGCGATAAGGATTGTAATCATCCTCATCATCTTGGACTTACAAATTAAACCTACAACATCCAAAATAATTTTACATTAGCTACAATAGTGACCTATGTAATTCATGGTTGTTGAATAAATATAATATTGGATGTTACTGGTTAACAAGATGTCTTGGGGTTCAAACTCCCGATCTATCTTAAGGAACAAGAGTGCATGACCACTCACGCCAACCAAACTGGTTACTGGATGTTAATGATTTGATTATCAATATTTCATATAACAAATATTTCTCTCCCTTATCAATCGATGTTACTATATTCTATGAAAAATTATTTTAATAGGAAATTAATTATCTCAATTATGTTCTGTAGAAATGGCATAAGATTTGTGAAAAACAAATGATATAAATAGGTATTAAAAGTTAGAATTAATTATTTTTCAATTAAATCATTTAAATGCTTTGCAAAGTTGGATTGACCTAATTCAAAACCATAGTTCGGCCGAAAAAATTTAACAATAGGATTAAATGTGATACAAATTGAATAGTCATGCATCTACTTTAATTTGAAGATGTTAATAGTAAAGGACCAAATGTGATATAAATTGAATAGTCATGCACCTAATTTAAAAATCTTGATAGTCAAGGACCAAAATTGATACATGTATTATAATCGAATGCCTAAAAATGATATTTTCTCTTTTTGAATCTATTCACTTGGGCCAAACATGCCCTTTGGACTAAATTAAATAATAATAGTTAAATTTAATGAGTTCTGTTCATATTTATATTTATATATCTTGTATTATTATTGATATTGTTATTGTTATTACTATATAATTCAGGAATCAAAAGTGAAAATCTCTCTAATATCTTTTTATAGAAAATAATTCAATGCTAATATAATAGGGTAAGCATAGTTTTGGAAAAAAATTATTTTGTTTAGAATTGAATTAGTGATTACCAAATATACCAATTTGGGCTGTTAATCTTGTAGGCAGTTTAGTGCTATAAATAGGAAAAAAGTGTAAAGGATACCAAGCCTTGTGTTTGAGTGTCACAAACTTGTAAAGGCTGCTGTCTTTGAGACACTGAATCACTTTATTTCCAAACTCTTTGTTGATGACCCTGGACATAAAGCCTTTGACGTCAAGTATGGATCCTACCTTAACCATACTTTTCTTGGCATCTTGACCCTGGATACTCATTACTCCATCTTTTCCATAAATGCAAGTTCTTTCACTTCTGACGGTTCGTCAGTTCAAGGATAGTGGAGTGCATGCTTAGATCTCTTTGGCTAACCAGAAACTGACACGTGTTAACACACGACTCCACATTCTCAATAATAAACGGTCATCAACCGTTCAGCTCAATAACCCATTGAAAAACATCCTGTGTATGACAACCAACTCCTCGTGAAGAAATCTTCAGCGTAGGTCTTCGGTTAATAAGAACTTAGACAAAACTCTGGAGAACGTCTCCTTCCTTTCTTGACAGAAATAAATCCATGAGCCTTCATGATGATTTTAGTACTCGATCATGAGATACTTCACAAATCTTCAGACATGAGGATTCGTGTAACTCAAAGTTCCTTAGTCAGACTTCGATCATGTTACTCTAGATTAGACTTCGTGATAGTTATCACTTGTCGTTCCCTATTTATGACTGATATAGCATACAAAGATATAGACAGGAACACATAAACTTCATTTCATTTAAACTGAAGGGACCCACAAGATACAATAATTAATCCAGAAAAGACACCCTAGTCTGCCCTGACAAGTTCCACCTCGAGGAATTGCAGTTACTTCCTTGCCTTGCCTTTGCCTTTCGTCCTTGCCTTAGCTTGCTTGATGTTGGCAGTGGAGAGCATGCTTTGTCCTTGACTACTCTCCGGAGTCGGAGGGCTTTGAACAAGTCGAGCACTTAGGACTAAGTCCTCGTGAAAGCGACGCCATTCCCTAACTTGATGATCCCATGAGGGAGGCATTGGGGCATATCTTGGTTGATTCTCCTGGACAGATGACTCGTCAAGGATTTCATATGGCTCTTTCTCGAGCATCTCCTGCAGATAACGCTGATAGTCTTCGTCATAGTCCTCGACACGAGGCTGCTCTTGTCTTGGAGGAGGAGAGTAAGCCCCAGCATGGTTCACTTCGTACCAATGCTGGATTTCATTCCACTTCCCATCAATGGAAATGCTTGAGTGAGGTGGAGAGCGTCTTGGTATGAGATCCTGATCTGGCCAAAAAGGTTCAACATCCGGAAGAGCAAGTCCAGTTGAGTGGTAACCTGGAACTGAAAAGGTTGGTTGTTTAGGAGCTTACTCCGAATCTGATAACTCAAGTAGGAGATCGGAATTATCTCCTTCCAGGGGCTGTCCCTTTTCCGCCCTGATAAGCTCCCAAGATACCCATTATTTGAGTATAAACTAGGGTGCTTTATAGCGTTTTCAGTATCCTTAAATGATAATTTTATGATGATTTGTGCTTTAAATTCATTAACCGCACACAAAGCTACCTTTGGCATGATTTGAGACAGCACAGAGGTCGCGGGAGCTATTAGGAACAAAGAACGAGCTTAAGAAGCAAACCGAGCAAGTCTGGAGCCCTGAAGGACCCAGAATGAAGCCAACACGCGTGTTGGTGCGCGTGGCAACATTCTACTAGCCAACCACGCACGCCACCACGCGTGTGGGAGGCGTGGTTGGAAAACTGCGCGAGAATATTTCCTAGGGCGAAATTCGGAGACTATTTAAGCCCCCTTGATAGAATTTCAGAGGGAGAGCCCCTTTTTCCATTTTTGGAGAGTTCCTCCTTCTTGCAATTTTCATTGCTTAGTTTTTAGGATAGTTTAACTTAGCAATTTATCCTTGTAAGGAAGATAACAAGCTTGGATTGAAGAAACACTTCAATACTAGGTGATCTCTATTACATCTTAATCTATTTTATTTGCATTATCTTGTTCTTGGATTAAATTAGCTATTGCCTTGAATTCTTAAATATGTGTGGCTAGATTAATCTAGGGATTTGGATTGTGTGAAGATATGTTGCTAGTGTGATGATCTTATATCTTATTTTGGATTTAAATGCTTGGATTGTTGCAATTTCTATTCTTGTCTATTGATTGTTGTTTTGATGATATCTTGTTTGGATTTGGCCAATCTAGATGAGAAATTGAGCTCTTGACTCTTTCATATCTTTGATTAGAGTTAGGATTAAAAACTTTGTAACAATCATAGATCATATGGACTTCTTAAGAATAGTAGGAAAGTGTATAGCTAAGGTGTTCGATAAAATATCTCTTAGGACTTTGGTTGCTTAAAGGCACTCCTAAGTCCAAGAAACCCTAGTACACAGAGGTTGAAGATGACTGATAAGCTCCCAAGATACCCATTATTTGAGTACAAACTAGGGTGCTTTATAACATTTTTAGTATCTTTAAATGATAATTTTATGATGATTTGTGCTATAAATTCATTAACCGCACATAAAGCTACCTTTGGCATGAATTGAGACGATATAGAGGTCCCGGGAGCAATTAAGAACAAAGAACGAGATAAAGAAGCAAACCGAGCAAGTCTGGAGCCCCGAAAGACCCGGAATGAAGCCCACACGTGTGTTGGTGCGCGTGACAACATTCCAGTAGCCAACCACACACGCCACCACGAGTGTGGGAGACGTGGTTGGGACTCTGCGCGAGAATTTTCCTAGGGCAAAATTTCAGAGACTATTTAATCCCCCTTGATAGAATTTCAGAAGGGAGCCCCTTTTTCCATTTTTTGGAGAGTTCTTCCTTCTAGCAATATTTTCATTTCTTAGTTTTTAGGATAGTTTAGCTTAGCAATTTCTCTTTGTAAGAAAGACAACAAGCTTGGATTGAAGAAACACTTCAATACTAGGTGATTTCTATTACATCTTAATCTATTTTATTATTTTGTTCTTGGATTGAATTAGCTATTGTCTTATATGATGTATATTATAGTATTCCAAAAAATATTACTATATTATGTTAATGTACATAATTAAAATTTCTCTAATGATAATATTAAAAAAAAATTCCAACAATCAAATTACTATATGATGTATATTATAGTATTCCAAAAAGATATTACTAAAGGACCTGAAAAGAGTCTGGTGTGAAAGCTTTGTAGTGTTGTTATTTCCATGTTTGATCTTATGGGGCTCTCATGTTGATTGTTGATATACCTCTCTTATCCTCCCTTTGTGAAATTCTCAACTTTCAGTATCTATTCATGTCTTATCAATTGCATGTTCTTAGTTGAAATTTCTTACATTATTCAATACATACTGTTGTGGCTATGTTACCTTTGGCTAATGTTTATCAAAAGGGGGAGACATCCTATATTGAGGGGGAGAGTGTGTATGAATTGAATTAAGGGGGAGAAAACTTGATGTACATTTGTGTATGAATTATGGGAGAGACCTAGTATGAATTGAGGGGGAGAACTTGTTGTGTATATGGGAGATTGTTTGATCAACATATGTCAAAGGGGGAGATTGTTAACACGTAAATTAATTAAAGTAATATAATTATAATCAAATTATTATAATTATATTTAGTTTAATTAATTTAGTATTTAGTTAATTTATTATTGACATGTGTTCATTCAATTATTATTTAAAACATTGTATTTAATATGTGGGAGATGTGTGTGAGCTATTTTTGTGGAGTGGTTGATCATGTTGAACAAAATGAGTGGATGAGAGAATTTCTCATCACTCTCGAATGTGTGAGTGGGTGAGATTATGGGATTAACTCCCATTTACATGGTGAAGACATGAGATTAACTCCCTAATTACATGGTGAAAAACATGGGATTAATTTCCTTATTTTTAGGTGTCTAAGACCTATAAATAGGGAACTATGTAAGGAAGAAAGTGAAGTTTCTAAAATGGGATAAATAATAATATTATTCTGGAAGGTGCTACAAGGAATTATTTGGAAGGTGCTGTAAGGAAACTTCAAAATAGAGAAAGATTGGTGTACTATCCGGACAAGTCAGCTCCACTTTATATTAGTACAAGCTGTGTTAAAATCCAGGTTGGTTGAAGTTTATTTAATTGGCAGAATTAGTTCAAACTGTACTTGTAAACTTTTTCATAGAGTTATTTTATGAGGTTAATGTTTAAATAAGTGGTAGACCTAGTTTTGTAATTCGTTGAACCTTGTAATTGTAAAAACCAGCGGGTTGATCTTAAGCGAAAAATTTTTTGGGCGTGGCCCCGCAGATTAGGAAGTGCTCTCCAATTGCGTTATCAAATTCAGTTGTGTACTTATTTTGGCACTTCTTTCATTGTTTCATATTATATTACATATTAGCATTACATAATTTCAAGTTTGAATGTGAGTATGTGACATTAAGGTTGACATTATGGTTTTGAATGCAACTGAAAACAATCATGGGCAATAAAGAGCAAGCAAAATACAAATTACTCCTTTCTGTCCCATCTTATCTGTCCTACTTACTATTCATTGGTCAAACCAACTTTTTATTCTTAGTTTATTATCTTTAGTATTTTTTACTTATTTTTAAATTTAATTTTTTGTGTGTTTAATAGTGCTTTTAGTGTAGTTTCTAAATATATAAATTTTGTATACTAATATTAAAATTAATATTATTAAAAATAACTTCAATCAATCATCGTTAACCGAACCAAACACATAAAATGTGACAGAGGGAGTTATATTTTTGTGTGCAGTTCTTTATTACTCTTATTATAGCTACTTATCCCAAATTATTAGAGAACACTACAAGAAAAATGCATATAGACAACGGTTAAAAATCGTTGTCTTTTAGGTAAACTTTCTGTTGTTGAAGCCGGTGTTGTTGTAAGTCCTGCGCAAAGACAACGGCTTTTAACCGTTGTCTTTCTAGAAATGACAACGGTTTTTTAACCGTTGTCTATTGAGTGTTGTTGAAGCTGGTGTTGTTGAAATTCACGCACATAGACAACGGTTTTTAACCGTTGTCTTTTCTAGAAACGACAACGATTTTGAACCGTTGTCTATTGAAGTGCATTTAAAGACAACACACCAAAGACAACGGTTAAATAAAACCGTTGTTTAAAAAAAAAATGGGTGCACAAAGACAACGGTTTTAATCTTTAAAGTGTTGTCTATTCAAGTGTTCTTAAAGGCAACACACAAACGACAACGGTTAAATAAAATTGTTGTCTTTTTCAAGAAAATAAACGCACAAAGACAACGGTCTTAAAAAACTGTTGTCTTTGTAGTGTTGTGTATTTAAGTGCACTTAAAGACAACACACCAATGACAACGGTTACATAAAACCGTTCTCTAAATAAAAGATGGAATGCACATAGACAACGGTTTTAAACAACTGAGGTCTTTGAAGTGTTGTGTATTAAAATGCGTTTAATAACAACACACCAATGACATTAGCTAAACAAAACCGCTGTCTTTAAAAAATATAAACTCGCAAAGACAACGGTTTTTAAAACCATTGTCTTTGTAGTGTTGTGTGTTCAAGTTCACTTAAAGACAACACACCAACGAAAACGGTTAAATACAACCGTTGTCTAAATAAAAAAGCAAGCACACAAAGACAACGGTTTTAATAAACCATTGTCTTTGAAGTGTTGTCTATTCAAATGTGTTTAAAGACAACACACAAACGACAACTGTTAAATAAAACTGTCGTCTTTTTAAGAAAATAAACGCGCAAAGACAACGGTTTTAAAAAACCGTTGTCTTTGTAGTGTTGTGTATTCAAGTGCACTTAAAAACAACACACCAACAAAAACGGTTAGATACAACCGTTGTCTAAATAAAAAAAACAAGCGCACAAAGACAACGGTTTTAATAAACCGTTGTCTTTGTAGTGTTGTGTATTCAAGTGCACTTATGACAACACACCACCGACAACGGTTACATAAAACCGTTGTCGTTTATTTAAAAAAATGCACATAGATAACGGTTTTTAAAAATCGTTGTCTTTGCTGTGTTGTCGTTTGCCAAAATGCACAAAGACAACACATTAAAGACAACGGTTCAGTAAAAACCGTTGTCTTTGATAAAAGTGTTGCCTCAAAGACAACGGTTTTGTCCAAAACTGTTGTCTTTTACACAAAAGACAACACTTTTGTCAAAAACTGTTGATGTTTTAGTGTTGTCTATGTGTATTTTTCTTGTAGTGGAACAAGCTGCAGAAGGTATGAACAATGATTAAGTGTAGCCATTTAGTCCTATTGCTCGAATCATAGCAAAATTCATAGGTATCTTAGTATACTTTTTCTCAATTTGTTTGTCTTTGAATAAATTTATTTCCATTATGATCATTTTTGTGTCCTAACACTTGATTCCTAGCAGTCCATACCATTCAGTCATCTTATTCCATGGTGCCCAATATTTATTGTGATGAAGAATGACTAGCCTAATAGTTGTCCAATAAAATTTATATTTTGGCTCTATGAGAATTTCGTTGTCACCTAAGTAAAAGTTGTAATTTACTAGAAATCCAATGGCACCAGCTAGTACACTATGTATAGGCCTAAGTTGAATGACTTGAATCTCTCTTCACCTGAAAGAAAACTTTCAAATTAATCTACAACACCCCTCACCATCAAGGTGGCAATCCATTGTTGCCTATGTTCTTTATTGACAATTTCATATCCAAATTAAATGCAAAACAAATACTCCGTATTTCATTTCATCTATTTTTGGACCTTATGGCAAGAATTCATTTCTATTGTCACCATTATCCTTTATTGCAATGCAAGCTAGCAATTTCATATTTAATAGTAAAATCAATATCACACTCAAATTTCATCTATTCTTTGACATTAGGTGGCACTGCTATTGCCACATCAATTGTTTTTATTTCAAACCATCATTATCAGTATTTAAAAGCATGAACAAATTTGAACTTGAAATACCATTGATATATTCCAACATATCTTTCAATTCATTTAACACTAAACCAACATAACCCTAAAACTCAAATCCTCATAAATTCATTAAGTATCAATTAATAACAGAGAATTTCAATTAAAAATTATAGTTTTTCACCCCATATTGCGATAAGTGAGTTGATGCACCATATTTCTCTCTCCAAGTTCTGAGTGTTGAAGTTGCACAGGAGAATTGGAGAAGAATGAAAGGTATTTGGCATTTTTCTCTCTCCAAATTATGGGTGTTGAAGCTGTGGAGGAGAATTGTGGAAGAATGAAGGGTATTTGATGCCAAGGACCTTGTAGTCCAGTGGCATCAAACCCTTCCCTTTATATGGGAGGTGGTGGATTCGAGCCTCAGTGGAGGCAATACTGACTTTTGTGCTTTAATTGGTTGAGAAAGTAGTTATGATGAGATGATATGCATTGTAATAGAGTTAGTAGTAATACTGCATTGTAATAGAGTTAGTAGTAGTATTCAAAAAAAAAGAGGAAAGCCTGCATTGATATGCACCCGGAAAAATCACCTAGGCCGGATGGTTTCAACCCGGGTTTCTACCAGGCTTATTGGGACATAATCGGCCAAGAGGCATCAAATCTATGCAATAACTTCCTGCTTACTGCCCAGTTAGAGAGGGGCTTAAATAGCACTCAGATAATTCCAGAGAGAATGGGGGATCTTAGGCCTATCTCTTTATGCAATGTAGTCTACAAGATTATTGCTAAAGTGTTAGCTAATAGACTGAAAGTGTTATTGGATGGTCTTATCTCAGAAAATCAGAGTGTGTTTGTCCTCGAGAGGCTAATAACAGATAACATTATGCTTGCTTTTGAAACTCAGCATTTCCTTAAGAAGAAAAGACAGGGACGGGATGGATTTGTTGCTCTTAAACTAGATCTTAGCAAAGCTTATGACAGAGTTGAGTGGGGCTTCCTTAGAGGTGTTCTACTGAAATTTGGTTTCTCTTCTAAATGGGTTGATCTAGTTATGTCTTGTGTCTCCACTGTGAGTTACTCGATTTTGTCTGATGGAAAGGAAATTGGTCCTATCTTTCTCCAAAGAGGTCTACGTCAGGGATCCTTTATCCCCATATCTTTTCTTGTTCGTGGCTGAGGGTCTTAGTGCCTTAATTAAACAAAGGGAAGCTAGGAGTACTTTTCACGGGATTGGGGTTGCTAGAGAGGCTCCAAAAATCTCCCATCTTTTGTTTGCTAATGATAGCTTCATTTTCTTTAAGGCTAACGCTGGGGAGACTGTTGTCTGTAGAGACATCCTGGAGAGTTTTGCAGGGGCCTCTGGCCAGCTGATCAATTTTGAAATGTCCTCCTCGAGTTTTAGCAAAAACGTTCCTGAGCCCTTACAAATTTCTATAAGCTCTATCTTGGGTGTTTGTAGAGGTACTGTGTCGAGGGCTTCCTTCTCTCGTGGGTAGAAATAAAAGGGAGGTTTTGGGCTATATTAAAAATAGAATTGTTAGCAAAATTCAGAGCTGGGAGGGAAGTCCTTTTGAAAAGTGTGGTGCAAGCTATCCCCTCCTTTGCCATGAATGTCTTCCTTTTGCCCATGTCTATGATCGAGTGCATTATGAATGGATTCTGGTGGGGTTGTGAGGGTGAGGGGAGGAAAGGGATTAGATGGAAGGCTTGGGAACATCTTTGTGCTCCCAAATCTTGGGGAGGTATGGGGTTTCGTAGGGGAGGAAAGGGATTCGTAGCCCCGAATGGTTTCTCTACTTTCACGGATTGGGTCCAAGCCAATTTCAAGGATCTTTCAAAGCCTGATATCTCTCTTCTTATTATGATCTACTGGTATTTATGGGTTAGCAGAAACAATAAGGTGTGGAGAAACATCTTTACCACAGCTGTGCAAACTATTGAAAGAGCTTCGAGCTACTTTCGTGATTGGAAAGAAATCACTAACAGTGAGCAACCCAGTAGAGCCCATGCAGACATCTTTGATATCAATTGGAGGAAACCTCAAGCGGGGTGGGTAAAGCTCAATGTCGATGCGGCAATCGATGTTAATGGAGGCAGAATGGGGTTCGGGTGGATCCTCAGAGACGACATCGGAGAGTTCAAGGCTGGAAGATGCACACCTTGGCAGGGAGTGTACACGCCGAAGGAGGCGGAGGCAGGTGCAATCTGGGAAGCACTCTCATGGCTCAAATCCAACCACCTTGACCACGTTATGCTGGAAACCGATGCTTTAACTGTTGTCCAGAGCTTAAACTCTACATTAGGAACTTCATCTTTTGATTTGATTGTGTTAGATATAAAAGATAGGCTTAGTTGGTTTTCCCATGTGTCTATCTCGTTTGTGAAGCGATCTGCGAATCGGGCTGCCCATTCTCTTGCTCGGGAGTCCCTTTCTAAGTCAGGTTGTGAGGAATGGGTCATTAACCCTCCTCCTTTTCTTTGTAATGTGCTTTCTGCTGACTCTTTTAATGAAAGTTAATCTTCTGTTCCAAAAAAAAAAAAAAAAAGAAGTTGTGGAGGAGAATTGGACCGAGAAGAGTGAAGGGTATTTGGCATTTTCTCTCTCCAAATTCTGGGTGTTGAAGGTATGGTGGAAAAATGGGGAAGATTGAACTCAATGAATGGTATTTGCTTTCATTTTGTTGAGAAACATTTAATACTTTTTGATTTTACGATATTAACCTTAAATTTAACACCCATTTAACAGAAATCATAACGGAGAATTATTTGTGGTTAAAAATAAAAGGCAAGGTATGTGTTTTGGTCGAATTAAAAGTCGAAGACTAAAAGAAGTACTATCCTAATAGTCAGAGGACCATTTGTGCTATTAACTCTAATAATAATAATCTTGACTTCCATTTTCTCTCAACTTTCTTGTTGAAACTCATTACAGAGTTATTCTGGGAATAATTTTTTTTTTTAAATACTCATGATTCTATACAAGGTAGTATTTATTCTATACTTTCTCAAACATTTTCAGCCCAAAAATCTAAACTTTACCAGTAGAGTTTGAAACTATAACAAGAATTTTATTATTAAACAATACAATTTACAAGATACATGAAACATGATGAAGAGACCCTATTACAATAATACATAGAGAGGGAGAAAGAATTGCCCGCACTGGCTTAACTTAGTGATTTAGTAAGCAGTATTTGACAAAAGAGACCGGGATTCAAAACTCGGCAATGACAGTGTGTGAATTATGTTCAAAGTGGGCAGAGATTTCTTGTACGCACCGATATTTTGCCCTGTCTGCTGAACTACTGAATTAGCCTGTGCTAACTAGAATATAGTGTCTTAATAGATATGATCTCACAAAGCAATAAAATCTAACCATTTGCAATATGAGGAGCCTGAGCTTTATCTGAAAATCGAATAGGTTTCTTCCTTGGCACCATTAATCCTCTTTTCAACGCAGCACCATACACATTGCCAGCATCCAATGCTCTTCCTTGTCGATTCAGCTCCTTGATCAGTATGTTATATGGAGGAACTCCAACCCAGAATCTTGAGCTTCTATGCGTTAAGCTTAGCACTGATAAGGCGTCATCCACCTTTCCATCTTCACAAAGCGCACGAATGACATTGCAGAAGGTGAATCTCCCTGGGGAATACCCAATTCTAACCATCTCCACCAAACTCGCCAGAGCTTTGTCTACCTCCTTCCCATTACACAAGGCTTCAATCACAAGCTCATATGCGCGGTGTTCAACCACAATTTTTCTCTCGCGCATTCTGTCGAACACCTCATACGCATCCCTTAACACCCACTCATTCATCCTCCCCCGCCTGCATAACCCTCTCAGTAATGTGTTCATCATCCTCCCGTCCACATCATGCCCAAGCTCCAGCATCTCCTTGTACACGGATAACGCTACGCGAATCTTGCCCCATTTTAGCAACCCATGTAACAGTGTGCTGTAAGTTACATAATCAGGGATGCAGTTCTTCAGCTTCATTTGCTCCAGCAATCGAATCCCATCCAGAGGTCTGCCTTCCTTGAAGTACCTATTAGAATATGGAAATTAGATAGATATGTAAACAATATTATTCTTGGAATATTGTAAATTTATTGTATTATTCTAATAGTACCCATTGAACAAAGTGTTGTAAGTAACCACGCTAGGGCTCAGCCCCATTTCCAGGGCTTCATCGAGCAATTCCGTGGCCTCATCTGATCTACCCACTTTACAGAACCCATCCATCACCGCCGTGTAAGTGTAAATGTCCGGTTTCAGGGCAGATTTCTTGACGGTCTTCAACATCTCGTAAGCGGCTTCTACTCTCCCCACATAGCACATCCCCTTGAGCAAGCAATTGTACGTGTTGATTGTGGGCTCGCATCCAGCTTGCCCCATGGTTTCGAAAACCTCAAATGCCTGTTTCAACCGTCCTTTTTTGCAGAACGAGTTGATCACTGTGGTGAACATAGCGACATTGGGTTGAACCCCGTTGTCTAACATGCGGTTTAGAACAGTTCTCGCTGTTTCAGGGTCATTTTTCTCGCAATTTTCACTCACCCAGATTGCGTGTGCGGAGCTATTTTCCTCGGATAGTTCAATTTCGCTTTGATTAGTTGAAACAAATGCTTGTTTTGTGCTTAATTTATCTGGATTTTCAGTAAGACTGGACTCTTCTTGTGCTATATTTCGCGCAAATGGATGAAAATTGCCGGGGTTCTTGATAAAGGAGGTGGGGGTTTTAGGAAAAGGAGGGAGTAGGATAGAAGAGGCAGAAGAGACAGAAGGTGGAGAGTTGAGTGAAAAATGCATGGCAGAATCGCAGAGATGATGAAATCTGTAGTCCTGGGAAGTGGGAAGGGAAGAAGAAAAGGTCGAAGCCAATTTGGGAGTTTCACCATCTGGGTTGGAGAATTGTTGTATTTGTAGTTCTGCCCTAATATCTTTTCCTATTGCGCTTCAAAACCCAATTCATTTTTTTTTAATACTATTGACTCTATTACAATGCAGTCAACATTGACTGCACTGAGGCTCAAACCCACCACCTCTCATATAAAGAGAAGGGTTTGATGCCACTGGACCACAAGGTCCTTGGCAACCCAATTCATTAATTTGTTGTAATTTGTCTAAGGATGATATATTTATAACTTTTTTTCGGACAAAATATATTTATAACTTCTCCCAAAAAATATATTTATAACTTAATTACACTTTTAGTTGTTCGACTGAAACTATTCTCGTTTTGGTTCCGTGCTTTCCTTTTTCTTTTTTTTTTTTTGAATATTACTGACTCTGTTACAATATAGTATCCGTGTTTTCCTTAATAGTTAATTTTTTGTACAAATTTTAGGGTAATGTGTCCAGCAGGCATGTACACACGCTCACCACCCACTTCACAAAGATTAAAAACCAAGTTTTTGGAGGAAACTTTAAATCATTCTCTCTCTTCATTCGTTCTCTTTCACCCCAGCCAAAATTTTCCTAAAATTGAGCAAAAAACATTATTATAGTTGCTCTAATGGTTTAGGACAATAAAGATAGTAACTTTTTTTTTCTCCTTTAACAGTGACATTTTCCAGATTTTTTTTCATAAGGGACTAAGGGAGTAGTTTGACATGGCGGCAATGGTGGATGGTGACTAGAGCTTTTTTCCTTTCCTTTTTTTTTTTCACCAATATGATATCAAAATTGGCTATGCAGCCTATGCTTGTGGGATTTTGAATATTTGATTATTTATATACTACATCCATTCAGACACAAAATGAGACAGAATTACAGAAAGAGTAGTAGAATTTGCCAAGAAAGTTTTTGTGTTAGAGTTGAAAAAATTTGGTGGTGGAATATGTACTATTTGCTTGCACAGCTTAATTAACTATTAGGGGGCGTTTGGTTCAAGTTATATAAGATAACTAAGGTTATATTTACTTGGTAATATAAGATTCCCATGTTTGGTTCAAGTTATGTAAGATTCCTAGGAATGTAACATAACCTCCAGATGAAGTTTTTAGTTATTGGAAGGAAATGTGAGATACACTCCGATTTCATAGTTAATCTCACATTCCCGTATCTTATTCCTAAATCCTAATATTGAGCTTTTAGCATTTTAATCAATTTATTTTATTTCGGTTGTCTTATTTACCTACTTCAATTTTAAACCAAACACAGGAATCTAACATTCCCAGTTATCTAATATTCCCAACAATCTAACATTCCCTAAGGTAATATAACATTTCGTGAACCAAACGCGCGTATTGATTTTAGATCCATACTATATAACCATAAAATTAGGCTTTGTAGTTTTCCATTGAAATGTCATTACGGAAGCTAAGAATGTTTATTGTCGTTATCTATCTTTGAGTTGCGGTAATAATGAAACAATGATATAATACATAAAAATCCATGGAGTATGACATTTCATGTTGACAGTTGAAAATCTAACAAAATTTGGGTGGGAATGTGGGATAAAATGATAATATAATAAGGTATGTATTACTATTACATACACTGCACTAAACATGGTGGCAGTTACATATATGCCAATTCATTAGAACGAAACCGTGAAATTATGAAGATGAAGTTTGGATGAAATATTTTCAAAAAAAAAAAAAAGTTTGGATGAAATTAAAACCTGAGCGACCTACTGAATGCCTTCCAAAACCTGGGATCCTTGGGATCTGTAGTGGGCCCATCGCCGTCGCCGCCGCCGGCGTAGTTATTATTATTATTACCACTCCCCTTTCCGCCGCCGAGAATCGGCCCCAGCAGCTTCTTCATCACCTTCCGGAAACCCAACCCACGGCGGCGCTGCTTCTTCCCGGCGGCCTTGGGCCGCGGCAGCACTCCCGTCCGGTAAGGCTCAGACAAACTCCTGCCCAGAATCGCCTGGTTCAACTGCACCTCAAACGACAGCCTCTCGTACTGATCCAACAGAGTGCTCTGTTCATCTCCAAATCTCTTCAGCACTTTGGCAATCTCACTCTCATCCATCACCGAACCCATTTCTTCATCCGCATTGTTCTTCATCACACTGAACTACTTATTATAAGGTTAATCATTAAGGAATTTTATTGTGTGTGGCTTGAAGGTCACGAGTTGAGAATTTAGAGAGTTTCTAGACAAGCAACCGGTGGGTGCAGTTAAGCTATAGCGAAGAAGAAATTAGAAACCACGCACTGATCGAATCGGAATCAGATATATGGGAACTGTAAAGGCTGCAAGTGAATTAGTGAAATCTTAAATGGCCAAGCAATCGCGCATCATATGGTTTTTTCCTTGACTATGTCATTTTTCCTTTTCTTTTATAATAATAATAGTAATCCATTTCGTTTGAAATTTGATTTCAAATTGCAAGCAGTATTATTTAATGTAACTGCATTATGTATATTTCCTTTATTGCACTTTCTGCCATGTGTTAATTATCTTCATGGTATTGTTGTTGTTGGGGGTAATAACTACATTATATAATTAATTCATCTTTCTTCTCCATGTTTTATTTTTCTCTCTCCCCTTAAAAGGTTGAATCCCCAATCGGCCAATCCTAAGGGCCCCTAAGTCAGGTCTGACGGAGCATATGAGGGGACATAAATCATGGTAACTCAGATGAACACAGAGATTAAATCTTTGCTTACTGCGCACGAAGAGCCCCTTCAGTTTGAGGGGTTACTCTCATACTGCCACTAGTGAGCTGTGGTAGCATGCATGGTTTTAATTAATTATGAAATATACTACATCTCTTACTATTTTTAATATATTTCTATCGCATGTAGCTCATATACAAGAAAGAGGGCATGTTGAAATATCTGTCTTCGAGTATGATACACGAGTAATGTTGTAAATGTATTATGATTACAAAGTTACGTATAAATATTGTTGATATGACTATAGGAATGTATTATCATCAAAATTAATAATAATAATAATAATAATAATAATAATAATAATAATAATAATAATAATAATAATAATAAGTCCAACTTCAGTACCATGGATGTAGACGCATGGAGAACTACATAAATCTTGTGTTCTTATTTAATTTCTTCATTCTAGCATTGATCTTTATTCTTGTCTTGATTTTTCAATAGCTTCTTCGATTTGCGTCATTTAATGCATCTAAGTCGATTAAGGCTTGACTCGAAATTATTTACAATTGAATTTTTCATGTATTTAGTTTAGAACTAGTATATAATATTTATATATTTTGAGATTACATTAAAAAAAATACTTAACATCTAAAAAATAATAATTTTAAAAATTATAAGAAACATTTAAAGAAAATAAGATATGATGAAGAATGATTTTCTTTAACCAATAAATAATAAACATACATTACAGGTAAAACAATATATATAGATGGAGTACTACTTAACATTGTTACGATTCAATGTTAAATTAAAGTAGCTCCCTGTCTATAAGTCTTTAAACTTCAAATTTTTAACAAATGAAAACTCTTTATTTTCATTACTTATTTAAGAATTGGATGATTTATCACAAATTAATAAAATTTAAAAAATTATTAATTAAAAAAAAAACAAATGACAAAGAAAAGACAATAAATATAAAAAATTGTGAAATTTAATTTAATCACATCAAGTAAAGCAAAATTTAGCACAAATAATATATAGAAAAAAATAAATCAATATGTCATATTCAAGCTCCGCATGAGCACTTTTAGCAGATTGATTACTCCATATTATTACAGTAGGTGTACGTACAGTTGGAGCCATATAGAAGTTTGGGTGTTCTTATGAGCACTTTATGCTTTCTTGCTCCATTAAAATTATGTTTCCTTCCTTTCTGTTTTATTTGCTTTTAGCAGTCTTATGTAACACAAAAGCATGTTTCTTCATTCCTAGGCAACTTGCATTTTTTGTTTTTACATCAGATCATACTTTTGTTGAAACATAATACCCAGTTTCTCAATTTCCATAAAAGTTACGTTCATTAAGGGTATGTTTGGAAACTAAAAGAAAATATTTTACAAAAATGACTATTTTTTTTTAATTTTTTTCTTTTTGTATTTGACTAAACATTTAATTTTAAAAAAAAATATGTATTTTCTTATTTTGCTGAAAATCATAAAATTGTAATTTTTATTTGATTCATTATTTTTTAAAAATGATAGAAATCTATTTCGAAATTATTTTTTTTCATAAAATATTAATTATCCATATATGCAAACGAGAAAAAGATTTTTCTTTTCATAAAAAAAGATTAGTACAACAAAATAAACAAAATTATTATCCAATTTTGATTTATGCCTTTGTGAAGGAATGAAGCAAGCAAAAAAATGGTTACAAATTAAAATAGATGGGCTTGGAATAATAGTGTCAACCCAAAACCATGAGGAGATGCTAGAAGCTATACAAGAATTGGAAGCATGTCTTTGCACTGAACTGATGATCATTGTTCCAAATTATTGGTGTTCGAATCCCCAAATGCATACTGAATATGATGAAACCATAAAAAGTGTAATTTTGTAATCACTTACTAAACATGATATGATGAAACCTTAATAAGTAAAAATTATTGGTCTCATAGGGGCAATAGTCAATCATTATTGTATGGATCATGGTCCACACAACTGTGTGGACCAAAAATAAAAAGTACATTATTTTTGTATTGAAGGTACATTATTTTTGTACTGTAGGTACATTATTTAATAGTATATATCAAATAATGTACCTTCAGTACAAAAATAATGTACCCTAAAACAATGTACTTACAGTACAAAAATAATGTACTTTTTATTTTTGGTCCACACAGCTGTGTGGACCATGGTCCATTCAATAATTTACCGGCAATAGTGGGGTAGTTATTGTGCATAAAATGTGAGCCCAAAAAAATTGCTTTATTGTTGATAGCTGCTTAGCTTTTTCCATTTAGTAATAAGAGGAAACCATGTTTAATGTGAGCCCATTTTAAAAAAAAATGTTTAATGTGAGTCAAACACACAATTTCCTGGTCACTTATTGGAGTGGTTGGCAAACTACAAACCACTCCAATCACCCGGTGAGCACGCCAAGCGCATACACTTCTTAATTGTGACTTTTGTTTTTCTTTAATTTAGGGAACTAGTGCAACTAGTTATCTATTTTTTTTTTTCCTAATTTTGTCATGTCATCTATCTATTCTCAATGGTGAAAATCTCCAATAGTGATTTTTGAGACCCAAAAAATCTCAAAAAAACCATAGGGATGCTCTTACATGAGAGCAACTATCACATTTGATGCAAATCTTATCTCTATCTAGAAGCTTTAAATGCACAGAACAAAAAATTGTTTCAAACTACGTACTATATCATGTCATGTATTAGTATATCATGCCACTATAATGGAATTGGATGCTTTACTTTCAAGACTCAAGAGCGGTATAAAAAAAGTTAATACAACAAAATAAACTAAATGAGTATCCAATTTTGGTTTATGCCTTTGTGAAGGAAGCAAGCAAAAAATTTGTTTCAAAATAGATGGGTTTGGAATAGTAGTGCCAACCGAAAACCATGAGGAGCTACTAGAACCTATTCAAGAATTGGAAACATGCCTTTGGAATAATGAATTGGGGATCATCTTTCTAAATTATTGGTGTTGGAATCCCCAAATGCATATTGAACATGATGAAACCTTAATAAGTAAAATTTATTGGTCTCATAGAGGCAATAATAGGGTAGCTATTGTGCATGAAATGTAAGCCCAAGAATATTGTTTTATTGTTATTAGTGTTGGTCCCGGTGGTAGAGGTGTGAGTCTAGAAGGGGGAGGGGGGTTGAATAGACTCATAGGGATTTTGAAAACTTTTTACGAGATCAAAGATAAAAACGCAGAGGATAAAAGGTTATGTCAAATTTTAAGTTTACTTTGCACAAGGAGTTATTTTATGAAAAAGTTAGGTTTGAATGTAACATGCAATGCAGTACGTAAAAATAAAGAGAGAGATAGAGAGATTTTTATAGTGGTTCGGCTGTTAATTAACGAAGCCTACTTCACTCTTCTTCACAACTCGTGAAGGTTTGCACTATATTCCCCTTTATAGTACAAACTCCTTTACAACGTGTTCCTTTGATCACTAAGCCCGGCAGCCACGTTCAAACAGGTTTTTCAACTCCTTCAAAGTTTACTCCGCCTCTTTCTACTTCACAAGTAGAGATGGTTGAAAAAGGTTGAGATGTTTTTCCAACTTTGAGATTCTTGTGTTTGAACTTCTTGATTTCAACACTTGAGCTTCACAAGATCTCTTTTATAATCTGGATATAACTTTGAGCTTTTGAATATTTTTGACACACAGGAAGTAATGTGACTTGCTAATGACTTTTCGCTTTTTTCAACCTTGTTCAAGTGAGATGGGACAAGGGTATTTATAGGTGAGAATTTTCAGATCCGTTGGAGGGAACCTGAAATTTTCAAACCTATTGTCCAGTATGTAATATCCAATGGGTAAAGGTTGACCATTTCAGAATGTCAGTACTTTTCTAGCCGTTTGTTCACTTTTATGTAAGGACAATTTGTCTTTTGTCTCACAAAAAGGTGACAATCATTAAATGCTCATTGGGATCGTTGCCTAGGATCCATTTTGACATTCAGGTTATACCCAACCTCAAGGCTATAGATAAGACAATCATCAGAGAATGTCTAATGCCTTGGGTACTCGTGAGAATGATTGACCTTATCATTCCCATCATCTCCTCGAGTCAATCACCTTTTGATTGTTCGGATTCAATAGTTCGGCCCTTCCATTTTTCGGCCTTAAGCATTTTCAGTCTTCAGTCTTCGGTTCTTCAAGTCTTTGTGTCTTCAATCTTCAACTCTTCGTAACTTCAAGTCTTCGGCTTGAGAACTTTTATTTGAAGACTTGTTCTGGAATGACAACAAGTCATACTTTAATGGTCAGAACTCGTCTACTAACTAAGACTAAGACAAGGATTCATTTTTCTAAGCTAATAAAAGACAAAGTAAGAAATGGGGGGTCTCCTCGGGTCTTTGGTATCATCAAAATCAATGGTTCGGAGTTCCTAACAATTAGCTTTGTCTATTTAATAATAGGAGGAAGCTATGTTTAATGTGAGCCAAACACAATTTTTATTTTGGCCGCATATTGGAGTGGTTGGCAAATTAAAAACCACTCCATTTACTCGGTGAGCACACACGCTTACTTCACATCTTACATGATACTGAATTGTAACTTTTTTTTTTGTTTTTTAATTTAGCGAACTAATGCAACTAGTTATCTAATTTTTTTTTTCTAATTTTGTCATGTCTATCTATCTATTCTCAAAGGTGAAAATCTCCAAGGGAGGTTTTTGAGTCCCAAAAAAATCTTAAAAATCCCATTCGGAATGCTCTTAAATTAATGAGAATAACTATCAAATTTGAAAGAAATCTTATCTCCATCTAGAAGCTTCAAATGCACATGTACAAGAACAAAAAAAAAATAGTTTTCTAATAGATGGGGATGGAATAATAGTGCCAACTTAAAACCATGAGAAGGTTCTAGAAGCTATATATGAAATGGAATCATGCCCTTGGAATGAACTGAGGATCATCGTTCCAAGTTATTGGTGTTGGAATCCCCAAAAGCATACTGAACATGTACATGATGAAATCTTAAAAAGTCACTACAAGAAAAATGTTCATGGACAATGGTTAAAAATGGTTGTCTATGAGGTAAAATTTCTGTTGTTGAAGCCGGTGTTGTTGTAAGTCCCGCGCAAAGACAACGGTTAAAAACCATTGTCTATTGAGTGTTGTTGAAAGTCACGCACATAGACAACGGTTTTTTACCGTTGTCTTTTTTAGAGAAAACAACAGTTTTTATCCGTTGTCTATTGAGTGTTGTTGAAACCGGTGTTGTTATAAGTCACGCACATAGACAACAGTTTTTAACCGTTGTCTTTTCTAGAAAAGAAAAGACAACGGTTTTGTTGTAAGTCACGCACATAGACAACGGTTAAAAACCGTTGTCTTTTCCCACCGTTGTCTATTGAGTGTTGTTGAAACCGGTGTTGTTAAAAGTCACGCATATATACAACGGTTTTTAATCGTTGTCTTTTGTATAAAAGACAACGGTTAACAACCGTTGTCTTTTATACAAAAGACAACGGTTAAAAACCGTTGTCTATTGAGTGTTGTTGAAAACGGTGTTGTTAAAAGTTATGCACATAGACAACGGTTTTTAACTGTTGTCTTTTCTAGAAAAGACAACGGTTAAAAATCGGTGTCTATTGTGTATTGTTAAAACAAGTTTTGTTGAAAGTATCGATGATACACAACGGTTTTTAACTGTTATCTTTGATATATAAGACAACGGTTAAAAATCGTTGTTCTCATATTCATAGAAAACGGTTTTAAACCGTTGTTTTTAACCTGTTTTGATTTTAAGCATAATTATATAATAAAAAAAATTTATCCAAGCACCATAAATTCCAAAGAATCAATTCATTAGTACAATCATCTTCTACAAGTATGTAAAGTATTTCAAAGTACACAAGAATTCATCATCTACTTCAAAATACAATGAATAATTCCAATCACCAAGTCTAAATATTGTTTACAAAGTTCTAATCAAATGCATTCATACTCTATATAACTTGATACATAATCTGTTATTCAGAGCACACTAGATTAATATCTAAACATCTTGTTGAAACTACATGTCAAAAATATATGAATAATAATTATATAAAAAACTTCCCTACTGCAAAAGTCTGCTTCAGGTTAGGAGACTCAAGCATACAAATATCTTAAAAAGTTCTTGTTAAGATGATTTAATAAAATGGACCAAACCAACATACTAGTATCTCAAAGAACATTATCCTTGCACTTTCTTTTTTGGTTTTTACTTTCAGGGCCTGAGATAAGTTCACAGCTTCACCATTTTGAGCTAAGAAATTTCTAAGCAAATACCTTGCAACCTTTTTGTAAGCCAGGAATCAAAATTAGTCACAAATCTTAAACAAATAGACTTATCCGTTGTGTGCAAACTGAGGGAAGGGAAGAGATCCTTATCCATCGTACCTTGTTCTCACAGAACATTTGTCTGCAAACAAGATACAATATGCATGCATCAGAATAGTGGTTGATATTGTGGAAAATGGCAATAGAAATTTGAAAAGGTGAAACAACAGAAGAATACTTGTTTACATTTCTCCTACATGTCCTCATCAAATGAATTTATATCCTAACTAAATGGAAAATGTACAAGTTTTAGCCTTCTCAAAAAACTCATAGCTGAATAGTATACATTAGTCAATTGATATTTAAACATCAAATGACAGTGCATATTGAAACTAGTCTGTTAAGATAAATTTCCATCCCTCAATTCAAATGCATCAATTTTAGAACTTTTGTTGACAATTATTAAGCAAGTGAATATCTAGTAAATGTTCATATGAGTGGAAAAAAAACTAGTAAAGCCAAAACTTACTACAGGGAATCAAAGGCTCCAAATGATATTTAATTTTTTAGGGGAAAAAAAACATCTCACATTGATCATTTATTTGGTTCTCAATGTCCTCAAAAGTCATAGGTTCTAAACACTCTTCTAAAGAGAACCTAGTTACACAAAGTCTTCCCTGTTAATTAAAACATTTATGCGCTTATAACTTGAATGCGGAAGCACAATTAACAATGAATCGCATGTAAATCAAATCGATCAAGTAAACAATGTTCATGATCATGGATCTTTAATTAAAACAAGAATAAGCTAGGATAAAGAATTACTTGATTCCATGTAATTTCTAACTTGAATAATCAAGAATGCTTCACATTTCTAATCTGTATGCCTTAATCACCTCCTGATGATATGGAGACTAGAAAACTTATAAATTAGAAACCTATGATTGGGAAACCATATGATCTCTGGAGTTTTCTTGGGTATTTATAGATGTGATGAGAACCCCTCTTTCAAGAGGAATGGGAAACCTCCTTTTGGAAAAACCCATATCCTTTTTCCACTATACATCTTTTAACCTTTATAAACTTAAATTTTAACAGAATGAGAGGGAGGAAATTTCACCCAATAATTCCGCCTTTATACATCACTAATCACCAACGTGAGTCTCTTATGGAATTACAACATTTATTATATAAATCAATTGTTAGGAAATAATTATTTCTAACAATCTCCCACTTGATTCATATGAGCATGAAACCTTTATTATATGAATCAACGTTAGGAATAAATTATTTTTAACAATCTCCCACTTGATTCATATAAGCGTGACTTACATTTTAAATCCTTAATTTGAGCTCACTTAATATGAGAATGTAGAAGTCACAACCTCATCGAACTTTACTAACCGAATCATAGCGGTTACAGGTCTGACATAGCGTCCTGCTCCCTTCCATGTATTACAGTTAATAAGAATTTGAACCATAATAATAAGGTAAAATCCGAAAGTACCTTATTCCTTATGTCTTAAATAAATAAGACCAATGTTATCACTTCTGAATTATGCATAAATAAGTGATCAACATCAACAATAACAAAATCAAAACCTGAATAGATATCTAAGAGTATCAACAACACAATGTGCTAATCAAACATAAATCCATACATGTATGGCAAGATTAACCGTTATCCAAGGACTTTACCAGTATGCCCATTTTACCAACATGGCCAATGAAGGTTTTGGGCGCCAATCCCTTAGGCAACGGATCCGCGATCACAAGATCGGTGCCAAAATGCACTATTGTACTTTCTCCTTAATAGACATAAATTTTAAATCTATGTACTTGGCACCTCTAGTATATCTGTCATTCTTTGAGAAGAACACAGTTGCCGCATTATCACAATGAATCCTCAATGGTTTGGCTATAGCGTCGACAATGCCCAAACCAGAAATGAAGTTGCGCAACCATGACGATTTGAATCTGTAGCCTCAAAGCATGCTACAAATTTTGCCTCCATAGTGGAAGGAGCAATGACAGATTCCTTCACACTTTTCCAAGATATTGCTCTACCAGCAAGTAGGGAAATATGCCTGAATGTGGAGTTTCTGTTATCCAAACATCCGCCATAGTCTGAGTCTGAATAACCTACAACTTCCAGGTTATTCTTCCATCTATATGTGAGCATGTGGTCCTTAGTGCCTTGTAAGTATCATAGGACCTTCTTTGCAGTCTTCCAGTTTATATCTTTCTAAAACTTTGTTAATGTAAGCCTTCTGGGATAAACCTAAAATCCCCTGTGATCTATCATGGAACATTTCTATTCCAATCACAAATGAAGTCTCGCCCTTATCCTTTATTTCAATGTTCTTAGAAAGATATTTCTTAACGCCACGCATTATCCCTTTATCATTAGCAACCAGAAGAACGTCGTCAACATATAATACTAGGATTACAAACTTGCTTCCATTAACCTTCATGTAGATACACCTATCAACAGTGATCTCTACAAAACCAAATGACAATACAATATTGAATTTCAAGTACCATTGTCTAGAAGCCTATTTTAATCCATAGATCGACTCTCTTCAATCTACATACCAGATTTTCTTTTCCTGTGGCCTTGAAGCCTTGCGGCTAATCCATGTACACTTCCTCTTCTAATTCACCATTCAGAAAGACAATTTTAACATCTATTTGGTGAAGCTCAAGATCAAAATGAGCCACCAAAGCCAAAATAATTCTCAAAGAGTCTTTTTCTTAAAAACCAGAGAGAAATTCTCTTTAGAGTTAATTCCAGCAATGGTCCTCCGACTATGTTGATTTTCCAAAATTAGTCCCCGACTTTTAATTTGGACAATTTAGGTCCCTTGACTTTCAAATTCTTTCCAATGTTGGTCATTTCGTCAAATTTTGGTTAAATTGACGTCAAATGAAAAAAGGGGTAAAATTGTTCGTTCACTTGTATACTCGTATTTCTTCTGTCCTATACGCTATATATATGAATATAATATCAGTCGAAGAGACATTGAATGAGATTATATGGCTTCGGTTGAGACTTCGATTGAGATTATATTCATATATACAGCGTATAGGATATGAGAAATACGAGTAATAATACACTAAACATGTGAACGGACAATTTTACCCCTTCATTTGACCTCAATTTAACCAAAATTTGACGAAAGGACCAACATTGGAAAGAATTTAAAAGTCAAGGGACCTAAATTGTCCAAATTAAAAGTCGGGGACTAATTTTGGAAAATCAACATAGTCGGAGGACCATTGCTGGAATTAACTCTTCTCTTTATAACCAAAATGAGAATTATTGCCCTGTATGGCTTGGATAAATGAGATTGGATCATTATCAATGCTCAAGTCACTTTCATGCTCAAGTGCATAAACAATGTAGTCGCTATATCAGGAATGGCTGATCTTTTATGTTTAGTAGATCTCCTTAATGTCACTTCCTATTGAGTTTGCACTTAATCATCAACTTGAGTTTCAACCTCATCTTCATTTACAATAGCTTCTTCATGTGGGATTGGAGCATCTAGTTGCTGTTGTTCCAAAGTATTTCCATAAGGCTGCACTTGCAGCAATAGGAACTACAGCAGGGAAAGGATCACTTGATGAACATAGATCCATCAATGACTCCTTAATCCCAACATTACGTGCTCTCACACTCCCACGGACTTTGCTATTTTCAATGAAGCGAGCATTACCAGACTCAACAATCCTCGTACTATGATTAGGATAATAAAACATGTATCATTTAGATCTTTCTGGATATCTAATGAAATTACCACTTAGGGTATGGAATCCAATTTAATTTCATGTGAATTATTTATCATCACTTTAGTTTGACAACCCCAAATGTGAAGATGCCTCAAACTAGGTTTCCTTCCTGTCCACAGTTCATAAGGTGTTGTAGAAACAACCTTACTAGGAACCCTATTGAGTGAGTATGATGTTGTCCTTAATACATACATTCACAATGAAATAGGCAATATACAGTTTATTAAACATACTCCTAACCATTTTCATAAAAGTACGATTTTGCCTTTCTTCAACACCATTTTGTTGTGGTGTGCCTGGCATCGTGTATTATGCACAAATTCCCTTAGATTCGAGGAGTTTCTTAAATGGGCCAGGAATTTGCCCAACTTCTTATGTTTTCCCATAATATTCACCACCTCTATATGATTTAATTGTCTTTACCTTTTTATCTAACTACCTCTCAACTTCCAATATGAATGTCTCTAGGATATCCACAGACTGAGATCTTTCATGCAGTAAGTAGATGTAACAGTACCCAGAATGATCATCAATAAATGTAATGAAGTATTTCTAATCGCCCTAACACGGAGCATCAAAAGAACCACAGATATCTGTATGTATCAGGTAATCCTAAACTTCTTGTGGCTAAGTGTTTGATACATGTTTGACTTGCTATCCCTTTATGCAATCGACACATGCATCATTCCAGTCAATAAAATCCAATTGAGATAAAATTTCAACCTTAATAAGTCTCAATATCTTTTATTTGGATATATGACTAAGCCTTTTACTCTACAAGAAAGTTAAAGATTCATTCGGTGCACTTCCTAAACGTCACTCATAACATTAAACAAGGAATTAACAAAGTCTGCATTAAGATTGAAACAATATAGAGTATCCAACAAAACACCAGAACCACAAAAAGGTCTTTTGATGATACAAAGAAAACATTTGTTTCCAATCTTAAGGTTAAAACCCAATATGTCCAACCTAGATGCTGAAGCAAGATTTCTAGAATATTCTGGAACATACAGACCATTCTCAAGATCAAGACAAAAGCCTGTATCCAGCTTAATTCTGTAAGTTCCAATACCTTCAATTCTAGCTTTCATCTTGTTCACATGAAAAGAAACTTTTCATTTTCCTTTTAAGGTTGAAACATCAAAAAATCTTGCATAATGTTAGAAATGTGTGTTGTAGCACCAGTGTCTAACCACAAAGTATTAGAAGGAACCTCAATAAAATTGAATTCAAAGCATACTGAAACTGAATGTATACTTCTCCTTTCCATCCAAGCTATCTTCTTCAGGCATTCAGCCTTCTTGTGCCCAAGTTTGTTACAGAAATAGCATTTATTCACTTTCTCAACACACCTTGCACCTTCATAGGATGTTTGCCCTTCTTTGAGTTAACAAACCTTTATTAAGACTATGATATATAGACCTTAAGTTTGTATTTAAATCCGCCTTTGGGTCAAATTTAAATACAATGTCAATTTACCGACATGCATTATTCACACATACTTGAATGAGATTATTCATTAAGTTTAAATTTAATATATAGGCAATCTTTGGACATGCGCTACATATTAACAAAACAAGAATTATAATCTCCTAAATTGTCATTAATCATATGTCTGATCCACCTTTGGGTGACCGCTAGAACCATGTGTTAATGATCACAAATGTTTATCAATCCTTAGTGTCATTCAATGATGCAAAATACCGTGTGTACGATAAACATTTGTAAACATAAATGATTATTTAGCTATTACCTTGAGTGGGCCACTTTGGTGACTAACACACTCGCCTTATGCTAATAATTATTTATGCTAAAAAACCTTAATTTATATGTCGTTCTATTATACTTCGTAACATATAAATTAAGAGTGGATCAAGTCTCTAGCCATAGTTGATCCTTTATATATATATATATGAGCCCAGAATTTAAAGCTAATCCAAATGCTTTAAACAAACCAAAGAAGGCTAAATTCATATATAATCCTTTAAATTTTTAAGCCCAAATTAAATGAGCCTTGAATTTAAAGCAAGTCCATAATGCTTTAAACAACCCAAACAGACTCAAATTAATTGACTCAACAAAATAATCCATCAAAATCTTTATCCTTAATCAAACCTAGCGCCGACATACCACCACCACATCTCACCGATTTGGTTGGGAATCCGAGAAATTCCTCCGTTGTTGATTCCAGGGTGCAAATCAATTTTGATTCCATTAGCACATTTATGTGAACAATCCTTAATTTATATGTTGTTCTTTTATAACATATAATACATGATTATTAGTTACAAAATATACACTATATAAATTATACACAGTACGTACATAAACCCTACGCCAATAACTAACATATATGTAGTTATGTATTATATGTATAAATAGTACGTACAATGTACATATATTGATTCATAGGAACATGCAAATCAATTTAAATATAAATATATGTATATAAACAGTGCATACATATATAACATATATGTTTGTTGATTCCAGTGATGACAAATGTTATTAGCATCCACTTTAAACCATCGTCGACGGTTCCAATAAAAATTAGGGTCCTGTGCAATATCTTAAATTGAATCCCTTTTTCAAGTAATTTTTATATATAAATAATAGTTGTTCAAAAAGTTGTGTCAAAAATTCAGAATATTATATAAAAAATACATCTAAATTTCATTTAAATTTTTTTCAATATCACAATCATCTTGATTTTCTAAATAAAGGATTAGCATCTAACCATTTTTCCTGGGCATCATCTTTTTGCACATCTATTTGAATTTCTTTTATAATGAATTTTTTAAGAGCTCCCTTTAGAGATTGAATTAGTTGCTCAATTCTTCTTTTCTTCTCACGCTTCTCAAACCTAGATGAATATTTTCTAGAAGACCTAATTATAAAATCCTAAGAAAAAAATAAGAATTTATTTAGAAATTCTATTAATACATAATTAATCAAGAAACACATTCTTGAATATATTGTTCTAAAATCATATTTATTAAGTCATGTAAATAAAACAATAAATAAGAATTGTGAAATATTTAATAATTTTAATTACCTGTTAATAGAATTGAAGAACTTGAGTAATCAAGAAGAATTGAAGAATTCTGAGTGCGTCTATCATCTATGGCGTCAATTGCGTATTTACTTTCGTGCTACTATTTTCATTGTCTGCTGAGTGATGTTTGCATCAATTAAAAAATTGTCTAATACCTAATTAGGCTAGTTGTGACTTGTGAGATTTGCATACATATAAACTTAGCAATTTTAGTAAAGAAAGGATTTTGTTTTTGAAAGGAGTAAGGAAAGGATTTGAATATTTAGCGGCTGCCGCCATAGGTTGCCGGCTTCTTGATTGCGTAATGCTTTTTTTTTTTTTGAGAATTGATTGCGTAAGGCTTACTGAGTTACTGCCTCATGTAATTTTCTATGGCTCTATAATCTTCTATGGATCTATATACAAAAACTTTTATTTTTTAAATATGGACCCCCAAAATTTGGGGGCCTTGTGCAAGGGCCGGGCCTGGTCAACGACATAGTACGTAATTACGTATGTTTGTTAATTCCAGTGATCGACGAACACCAAAAATATTATACAATGATAATAACAAACCCACAATAAAACCTTATAATTAAAAATCTCCAAATATCATGAACCCTAATTTTAGTGATTAATCAATTTACATGCAAGCTCTGATACCAAATGTTAATTAAAACCTTTATGCGCTTATAACTTGAATGCGGAAGCACAATTAACAATGAATCGCATGTAAATCAAATCAATCAACTAAACAATGTTCATGATCATTGATCTTTAATTAAAGCAAGAATAAGGATAAAGAATTACTTGATTCCATGTAATCTCTAACTTGAATAATCAAGAATGCAACACCTCTCTGATCTGTATGCCTTAATCACCTCCTGATGATATAGACACTAGAAAACTCAAAGACTAGAAACTTATGATTGGGAAACCATATGATCCCTAGAGTTTTCCTGGGTATTTATAGATGTGATGAGAACCCCTTTTCAAGAGGAATGGGAAACCTCCTTTTAGAAGAACCCATATCCTTTTTCCATTATACATCTTTTAACCCTTATAAACTTAAATTTTAACAGAATGAGAGTGAGGGAATTTCACCTAGTAATTCCGCCTTTATACATCACTAATCATCAACGTGAGTCCCTTATGGAATTACAACATTTTTTATATAAATCAATTGTTAGGAAATAATTATTTATAACATTCTCATTCCTATTGAGTTGGTCTTATAACTTGTTGAGCCACAAGTGATATCATTCTCCACAAAGTGAGGTGAACAAACACTGCACCAACAATAAATATCAAGCCTACATGCTAATATAAGTATATAGCCATAAAATGTTCTGATACTTACTCTCTGAATGGAGTGTGATATGGAGAATATGATTGAGGATGAAAAATATTACTTGTAAGTTGTGTACTTACATGTATTTGTCTGTCTCAACTCTCAAGTCTCAACCATCTCACACATTGCACTACTTTTCACCTTCAAGATGCAGAACATACTACCTAATCTCAGTGGTACTAGTTGTGTATATCAATAAAGTACCTACAGTATAATGACAAGAAATCACTAGCAAATTGTTTAAGTTCTAAACTTTCCTTAGCTCTTGTGAAGTCAAAGGAATCTTTAGGAAGCTCTCTAGTTGCAAAGCCTGAAGAAACAACCACTTCCTTTCCATGCTTGGAAATTAGCGCTAGATCTAATGTCAAATTTCTCGTAACGGCCGAACCACCTGCGTCGTGTAAAGGCGTACAATTAGCCCTAAATCTAATGTCAAATTTCTATTGTCTTTTAAAAATAAATAAAATAATTACACCATTAAAAAAAAACCAGCGACGACTTACCTGATGAACAACCTGCACGACTTTTGAATAAAGTAGACCAATTGGCGCGACCTTTGACGAAGAACGGTCGGCGACCTTAGAGAGCTGCGGGCTGCGATGGAGACGAGCCGACGACGACCTCTACTCTACGAAGACTATCTGGAGACGATAGAGGCACTCTACGATTGAGAAGATACGTAAGTGAAGGATGGGGAGGATGGAGGCAGTGAAAATTTTGGCTGACCGGAGGGAAGGCTGAGATGGAGGGAGACCGAAGGGTTGAGAGAGCGACTGAGCGACGTTGGTTCTATGTTTCTTTTTTTTTTTTTTTCGGTTTGAGAGGGAAAAATGTTTTTTGCTAAGTGTCTAAGAAAGGGAAGTCATTTTTTTTTTAATTTTTTTTCTTAAAAAGAATAACATTTTAAAAAAAGAATAACATATCTAAAAAAGAATAACATATTTTTTATAAAAAAAACATATCTAATGGTGGCAGAGGAGATTGGGAAGAGGCACGACAACGGTAAAGGACGCCGAGAAGAGGCGAGGAGGGAAGATGCGACGACGGAGGTTGGAGCAACAACGACGGAAGAGAGATTTTTTGCAAAGTGTGTAAGTTTTAAAAGTCAAAATTTAATTATTTTGACTTTTATTTCGTTCAAAGAATAACATATTTAATACAATCAAGCAAAATAAAGAAAGTTTTGTTTTTATTTAATAATAAGTCTTCATTTTTTTTTTCCAAATTAAGTATATAAAATATGATAAGCATCTAAGTATATAGATAACATACTAGCCGTTGTTTTAAATCTTAAAAAATAAAGAGCGTGCAATGACAATGGTTTTATTAAACCTGACTTGGTGAACCATCGTTGAACATAAAAACGGAGTATAATTCTGTCATTGCTTACTAAACATGATGAAACCTTAATAAGTAAAATTTATTGTTCTCATAAGGGCAACAATGGTGTACCTATTGTAGATTAAATGTGAGCCTATAAATGTTTCTTTCTTTTGGTAGCTTTTTCTTTTGAGCCAAATACACAATTTTTTGGCGGCATATTAGAGTGGTTGGCTAACTACCAACCACTCCAATCACCCGGTGAGCATGCCAAGCTTACAAGCTTATTACTAGACATCTTTCGTGCTACTTAATTGTAACTTTTCTTATTTTCTTTTTTAAAAAAAATTAGGAAACTAATACAACTAGTTATATATATATATATATATATATATATATATATATATAGTTCATGTCTTCTATATATTCTTATTAATGGTGAAAATCTCCAATAGAGGTTTTTGAGTCCCAAAAAAGATTCTCAAAAATTCCATTAGGGATGCTCTTATATGAGAGCAACTATCTCTCTCTCTCTCTCTCACACACACACACACACACACACACATATATAATTAGTTCATGTCTTCTATCTATTCTTATTAATGGTGAAAATCTCCAATAGAGGTTTTTGAGTCCCAAAAAAAATTCTCAAAAATTCCATAAGGGATGCTCTTATATTTGAGCAACTATCACATTTGATGAAAATCTTATACTTTCCATCTAAAAGCTTCAAATGCATGGGAGCAAATAATTGTAGTAAACATGACTATTTGAAAGAATATTTGCCTTTTATATGGTTTAAAAATGGTTCAGTCTTTGGTAAAATAGATCAGGTGAAAAGATTTTATTTGGATATGAACATTTTTAAAAAAGACAAAACTCTTTCATGCCCTTTAGTGGTAAACTACCCGCTAGCACTAAAAACCCAAGACCTCAAGTCAATGTCATTACTACCAGGAGTGAAAAAGCATTGAGGGATCCCCAATTGCCTGATTATAATGATGTTGTAGATGAACACGAAGAGAAGGAAGATCAAAAAGCTGAGAGGGAAGAGAAAGTTGAATGGAACAATTAAGGAAGAGAATGAAGATGAGCCTTTACTTACCAAATCTAAGAAAAAAGAGAAAGAAGAAGTCCAAGTAAAGGGGAAGTTAAAGAAGAAACCAAGGGAGGAAAGACAAGATGATGACTCAGTTATTCCTTACAACTTTTTGTCATTCTAACAAAGTTGTGGCAGTTGAAGGAGACCAGAATAGAGAGTAAATTTAAAATGTTAAGCAAGTTGGAGATCAAAATGCCTTTCATGGATGTCGTGACCCAAACCTACATCAATATATCGATAAGGATTTATGAATAAAAGGGGCAAAAGCAATAAAGGAGGAATGATGGTGGGTGCCCGAACTGTATTTGTTGTTGTTATAACTATTATTATTATAAAAAAATAATATGTCCATTTTCAAGAAAATGAACCCAACAAAAAAAATACAATTTCTTAACTTTTAGCCCCACAGAAAAAAACAGTTTTCAAATATTCAGTCAAACATCAAAAAATTAAAATATTTTTCAAATTTCTAAACAAACCCTTAATAGAATTTGTTAGTAATGAATTAAAACTATCACTTTACACATTATTAAAGAGAAAAATATGTACTTACTAAAAACTCATGAACTGAATCTAAAATATCTATATAATTAGTAGACTAAAACCGTCATTTTTTCTTTTTAAATAAAAATTAAATACGACCTAATGATAAGTTGTTCCATCAACAATGTCGAACCGGCGGTCCGCCGGCTTTTGGCTTCCAACAAATACGATACGGAAAATGAGCAAAACCCTCTGAACGCACAGAAACTGAAACCAGTGCTCCCTCAACTCCACGGAGACCATTGTAGACTTCACCCCTTCCAAAAATCTCTTCTCTCCTTTCTCTTCGTTCTTCTACAATGAGCATAACAGCGGAGCTTTTTGGAATCGGGAACCCTAACCCTGCCTTGAATCGCTGCTTAAAGCAAGCTCCATTCACTGCTCACTCTTATTCGCCGGCGTCGCTAGGGTTCGAATCTGCTCTCCGATTCAGACATTCTCGCTGCTACAAGGCGGCCTTTTCTCTGACTCCGCCTGTTCATCCACAAGGCCTTGCCCCCGCCCCATTGTGTAAAACCAGTCTCGGCAGGAGATCTGTTCTCTCATTTGCAGCTTCTCGTGAAGAACCGGTGAAATTGCATTCGATTTTAATTTATTTCTAAGAATTTTTTTTATGTATATTTTTGCTGAATTTAGATGTCCAATTTGTGTTGGGGAAAAAGAAAATTAAAATCTGAGAGTGTCGTTATATTTCAACGTGGCCAATAAACTTGTAATGTGTAATGATGCTTTCATTTCAAGTATTAAGCTTTCAAGTTATTCTCTGCATTTCAGAGCTCTAAAGCTGAAGTGGAGTTTGAGAAGAATGATCTTGAGAAGGCCAGTGATGAATCGCAAGAAGCATGGAAACAGACTCTAGAGTCCTTCAAAGAACAAGCCTTGAAGATGCAAAGCATTTCAAAAGAAGCATATGAAGTATATTCCAAGAAAGCTATGATTGTTTTGGAAGAAACTTCTGAGAAATTGAAGATTCAATCTGAGAAGGCGAGGCATGATTTAAGTGTGATTGCAAAGGAAATCAGTGAGGAGAGTAAAGAATATTTAGCCACTGCAGCTGAGAACTCTCCTGAACCCGTAAAGGACATTGTGGAAACATTTGCTTCCTCATCTGATGAATTTAATGACATCTCCAAAGTGCTAGACTTTTACCTTGGAATACCATACGGTATGCTCATGGATGAACTGTCATCGTGGAAAATTGATTTCTAGAATACTCATTCTTATATATTTCACTAATAATGGAGATTTTCTGGGGAAATAAAGCCACCAAGATCTTACCCATATATATTCCCCTCATATGGAGATTGTGCTCCACTTGGAGGAGGATTATGCTACACAGAGCCAATAATCTTTTTTTGTAATGCTATGTTTTGCAGGGGCTATTCTCTCTGTTGGTGGCTTTTTGTCATTCATGGTGACGGGTAGTATCCCTGCCATTAGGTTTGGAGTTATTCTTGGTGGTGCCCTTTTGGCCTTCAGTATCTCAAGTCTAAGATCATGGAGGAAAGGAGAGTCATCTTCTCTAGCCTTAAAAGGGCAGTCGGGTATGCTTTCTAATTGTTAAATTATTCGGAAAGGAATGCTTAATGCTTTTCTTTCTGTGGATATCATTGATGTGGGTCAAGAGACATGTCAATCTTGAGTCATAATGTTATTGAAAGATTTTAGCCTAGGTATAGAATTGCATGCAGACTTCAAGGAGTTAGGCAGCTAACAGTGGGCTCACCTATAAGGAGTAGGTACAGGACCTCAGAGGATGGGGGAAAGAGAAGTGGGGAATCATTCTCAAATATATTATGCATACTTTTTAAAAGTTGTACACACATTTTCAATCTTCACATTGCAGTGCCTTCTTAAAACACTGAATTTTATTTCACTTACATGAATCATACCAAATGTGAAAAAGTTGCATTTGTGTAATTGTTGAATTACTTTTGCAGCAATTGCTACCATCTTATTTCTCAGACAGTTTCGATTGCTGTTTCAGGTAAATGCTTTCTTTTCTCTCTCCTCCTTTCTTCACTTACAAAGTGAATAAAGCTTTGAGCGCATTTCACACTTCCCTCAGTAACTAACTTTTTATAATTTACCTTTGTTTTTCAGAGACCATGTTTTGGAAATATTTTTATGTCACTTGTGAGGTATAGATTCTTTTTTCTTGTATGATTATTATGTACTATATGCTAAATTGCTAATCTAGATTGGTATATAATATAAATGAAGTTTGTCTCGTTGTTGCCTTATTGAGGAATGTTTATGCAAATGATGAGAGGGTTGGCCTGTAAATCACTAAATCCTATGTATCTTAGCCATTATTTGCTGGATGATTGAACTGTTTGTTTTTATTTTCCTGTGCAGTGGTTCAATGGCAGCATTCTTTGCCTACAGGATCATAAGAGATCGTGATCAGACCAAGGGTTCAACTTTGACAGAAAATTAGTTAGATGAATGTAAGCTGCTATTCTTAAATTGTAGAGAATATCCACCTTGCTTTCATTGTGTGCACTGTGCAGTGTGTAAGATTCTTTATACCTCAAGCATAATCTTCTCAATACATTGTATTGTTCAGGCAACTTTGGCGGTATTAGTTTCTATTGAAGACGAAGAGCTTAAACATGATCCATCGTCCATCTTCCAAGAAAAGGAATTAATGGCCAGTCAAGTGATGATGCTGGAGAGTCGTAGGTATTCTTTGCCTTAGGTTCCCATGGGATGCAAAAGTTTGTGTCAAGAAATAAATCTCTGTCCTGGATTGTGTGTGGGACAAGGTGAAGGTTTTTCCACCTAGAGAAGAATACATTATATCTATAGTGGTAGGATAGGCAATGATTTCCATTTTGAAGGTAGGAAAATGTGTTTGAAGATGCTTTCTATCTATACGGTAGGATATTGCAGTTGCTCATTGATGCGCAGGCAAAAGCTAGCCTTCCTGTGTCTATTCACACTATGATTTGCTGTCTAAGTGTCACGGCAACACGTCTATTGTTCCCAAATCTCACTTAAAACTTAAAAGGTGGCCTATCGGTTTTTTTGGTTGTGCTGTGGAAAATTTGCGGGTCTTGGGTGGACTTTTAGTTACAAAAAATCAATTTAATATCATACTGTAACGTATGGGGGAGAGCATGGTCGGAAAATTCGCTGGGCGCTCGGGGAGCGCCTAGGATGTTTAGGCGGGGATTAATTGGCGTTTAGGTGCTCGTGTATTTTTTTAATTTATTTTTTATTTTTTAAAAATTTGTTTGAGTATTTTTAATTTTTTAAAGACTGATAAGTATAAACTATAATACTTTAATAGTTAATAATAAAATATTAAGTATTAACTTAAAAAATATCTAGAGTTTGTACCATTTAGGATTATTTTGTAAAAAACGATGTTGTTTTTAATGAAATAACCTATTAAAAAAAGAACAATAACTAATCGGCTGACTAGGCGGCCTAATCGATGACTAGGCGGTCAGTGCCTAAGCAGCCTAGGCGGCACTTAAGCAGCTTAGTAGGTCGCCTAGCCGGCCAATTCCCTAAACTACCATTTTAGGTGATATGTTAGGCGGTCGACCGACACCTAACGTCTAGACGACGATTAATCGGTGTCTAGGCGAGATTTTTGCAACATTGCTTGTGAGACCGTTTTATTAATACAATCCATGAAGCGGGTTGGATTTAATAAAAATAGGTTAAACACATGTTTAATATTCAAACTCACATGTTCTCTAACCCCTCATTTCTTAATTTCATGCTGTGACATCATCATCTCCTCCGACCATCTTCATCGTCCTCCTTTTCTACCTCCTTTGTCTCGTTTGAGCTTCTCAACCACCTCTTTCGACCTCTTCCTTCACCTCCTTCCATCTTTTACTTTGTTTTGCTGACCTCATTTGCTTCAACTAAGCTCCTCCACCATTTTGATTTTTCTACCAACTGACCTTCTCTGCATCTTCCTTGCTCCTCTGACCTTTAGTTATTGTGTCACAATTTATATCACGGTGAGCCCTAGTTCCCAACCAAAAAAATTCTCACAATGAAGGTAAAAAATATCTTATTTAACTTAAAATTTTAATATTTTGCTGAAAATTAGGGGTGTAAACGAGCCGAGCCGAGCTCGAGCAGAGGGTGGCTTGAGCTCGTTAAGGAAGGCTCGGCTCGAGTTCGAGCTCGAGCTCGATCGAGCTCAATAATTGATGCTCGAGCTTGAGCTCGCCAATTTTCGAGCTGCTTGAGTTCGGATCGAGCAGCTCGATTGTTCGAGCTCGAGATCAGGGTTGAACTCGAGTTCGACTTCGATTTTGAGCTCAAATTTAACCTATTTGATTTTAAATTCATGTTTCAATTAAAAATAAACTATAATTTTATATGTATATTATATATGTGTGTGTATATATATATATATATATATATATATATATATATATATATATATATATATATATGGCTCGCGAGCGGTGTTAGGAACATAATAGGTTTTGATGATACCAAATGTAATTCACAATCCCCTAAGTCTCGAAAGATAGGAAATTTTTGTAAGTTCGACAAGTCAACTAAAAGCGAAAATACAACCGGGTAACTTGAGCTCAGCTCGGAAAATATTTAAGCTTAAGGTAAACTTGTATGAACATCTTAGAAGTTTCGTGTTGTAATCTTATAGATAGATCAGAAGAAGGCACGAGACAACACTGGAGGAATAAGGGTCTACGAGACATCAACTAAGTCTCGAGACATAAGCAGAGTTCGAGAGATAGAATCTCTCGAGACATCAATCCAGTTCGAGACGTAGGATCGAGACATCAAGTGGTCGAGACATCAACATTTGTCTCGATGAACTGACTCTTCTCCAAAGGACTGAATGGCGGTCAGGAAGCATGGATAAAGTAATCTAAGTTTGGAGAAGAAGAATATCATGGAGATAAAATATTAAGGAGGTGCCGAAAGAATATTATGGGAACTACCGGAAGTGGATGCCACGTCAGAATTCCACAACAAACGGATAGAAGGTGCACCAATCCAAGGTCGGTCTTATTCCCTAAAACGAGGATCAATGGGAATATAAAAAGAGTAACTTTTACCAAAAGTAGCAAGTGGAGCATGGACTCAAGAAAGTGGATTATGGGATATTCACTACAAGACAAAAGGTTCAAGTTACAAGACCACCACTCCATGAAACATGCTAAAATGTGCAAGTCCCATGATCAGCATGGGAGACAGATTTCAAACGGAATAATTTTCCCTCCAACGGAATTATTCCTCAACTCTCATTTATAAGGACGTGAAGACACAAGCAGAAAGATAGTTCGAGAATTCTAAAGTCTTAAGAGGTGTCTAATTTCAAACGTTCAAAGTGCAAGTGCTAAATCCGGAATATCACTCTGATATTCACAAGTGCGAGGAAACACATCTTAGTGTTTGAGAGAGTTCTATAGCTTCAAAGATATACATATCCTGAAGGTGACCAAAGCTGCTTTACAAGGAAAACTACTCAACGATAGCTTATGGTCAGATTGGAGTTTGTTACACACAACTGTGACAACTAAAGGTCCTTGCTTTGGATTAAGCAAGAAGAGGTGGAGTAACCTGGCAGCGGTCTAGTGAAGATCCTGAGGCTTGAGGCGGGCTTGGTGATCAAAGCTCAAGTGCTCGAGAGGTGGAGTAACTAGAAGCGGGGAGAAAAACCTGAGGAGAGGCGGAGTAACCTAGGAGCTGTCTTGTGAAGATCCTGAGGCTTGAGGCGGGCTTGGTGATCAAAGCTCAGGTGTTCGATAGGTGGAGTAACAAGAAGCGGGGCGAAAAACCTGAGGCTTGAGGCGGGCTTCGTGATCAAAGCTCAAGTGCTCGATATTGTACTAAAAAGGGAAGTTTTAGTGCAATCCTTCTAGGGAGTTTCTGGAAGAAGAGTGGACATAGGCGGGTTGGCCGAACCACTTAAAAATCTCTCTCGCATTTACTTTCTGCTTTTATCTCTCGCTAACTATCTCTCGAACTGCACTGCACACTATCACACCTCTCGAACTAACTCAAACTCGTGCTAATTAAAAAGGGGATAACCTTTCCGCTGTGCATAAAACTTTATCTTCATCTTGTGAGGTATCGGACCTAAACATCCTAAGTCCAATATACACGAGAGGTTGAAATTTGCAAAATCTTATACATGTCTATTCACCCCCCCTCCTCTAGACTTGTACCCCATCCCCTTGGGACCAACAATTGGTATCAGAGCAAGTTCTCTGATCGATATAAACCTTTGTTTATATTGCCTAGAGATCCTTCTTTGAAAAATTCTTTAAAAGTTTTCAAAGCACGAGATAATTTTCAAAATGGACAGCATGTTGTCGAGACATCTTCTTTTTGATCTTAGCAGGTTTGATGACTGGAAAACACGCATGCTTGCGTATCTATCAGCCCTCCATGATGAGATGGCCGAAGTTATTACATCCGGACCAGTCAAGATCTTAATGGTCAATACTGCCGCAGTTCAAACCAAAGACACACCAAAGTACATTCCAAAACCTAAGGAAGAATGGACGAGTGAGGATAGGAAGAGAAACAACCTTGACAACATTGCCAAGGATATCCTCTTCAGAGCTATAGATGAAACCATCTTCCCGAAAGTAAGAAAGTGCAAAACGGCAAAAGAGGTATGGGATACTTTGATGTTAATTGGTGAAGGTGACGAACAGGAAAAGGAGAACAAGCTCACCGTGGCAATGAAGAAGTTCGAGGACTTCAAGATGAAATCAGGGGAGAGCATCGACAACATGGAATCTCGGTTCATGAAGCTATCAATCGAGATTAGTGATCTCGAGAAGGAGATTCCACAAAAGGAACTAAACCTGAAGGTTTTACGAGGCCTTACCAAGGAGTGGGAAATGAAGGTGATCACAATGCGCGATCACAGGGACTTAAAGAACACCACAACTGACCAACTATTCAGAGATCTCAAAGCTTTCGAATTTGAGATGTTTCCAAGAGATGAGGACGTGGTGGACAGACGGAATGTGGCACTGGTCGCTGACCAACCATCCACTTCCTCAAGGTCAGACCCTAATTCCACTAACCTTCTATCTGATGAACAGTTTGCTCTTTTTATGAGAAAGTTCAGGAAATACATAAAGAAGACACCAGAGAGCAACACAAGTTCACCTTCCTCCTCAAGAAGGAAAAATGACAGACATTCATCCAGAAGGACAAAGGAGGAAAACCAAGGTCTCTGCTACAACTGTAGGAGACCGGGACATTTCAAGGCCGAATGCCCTTACCCTATGGTAAGCAAACATCAAGGCCAAGAAGGCAGGGATTCCAGAAGAAAGGAGGAATCCAAGGAGAAGCCAGCACAAGGTGGCTTCAAGGGTGAACCAAAGATACATTCGCGCAGAAAGGCGCTTGTTGCTGAGGAACTTGAGAAGGCAATCGAGGAGTCCGAGACATCGAGCTCCAGCGACAGTAGCAGCAGCTCAGAGGATGAGAGGGGGCTCATCTGTCTATACACTACAGAAGAGGAGAATCAATGCTTAATGGCTATTAACAATGAGGTAACCTCCACTTCTACATCTCGCTGCTCTATCTCTACTTCTCAATGCTCTTCTTTTAGAAGCGATGAGGATCCCTTTGAGACCATGGAATTGCTCAGGAGGGACCTCAATATCGCTAATAGCACTCATGCTAAAGTGCTGGAGGAGAACAACAAACTAATTGCTGAAAGAGAAACGCTTAAGAATGTCTCGAAAGAGAATTCAGAGCTAACTCTTAAAGTAAGCAAATTAGAAGTTGAGATCATCCAACTTAAGGAAGAGTGCAAAGCTCGAGAGGCGAGAGAGCTCAATCTTAGAGAGGTCATCGCATCATATACTAATTCCTCCAAAGCTGTGGAGAAAATGGTAAATGATCATAGATCTTCAAATGATAGAACCGGACTAGGGTTCCGTCAAAACTGCCTCTCGAGAGATAAACAGACTAATGGTTTGGGAACTTCAAGTAATGGAGGATCTCAACCCAAACCAAATAAGGGTCATAAAGGACCCACAGAAAAGACCAGAGTAGTCATCCGTAAACCGTCCCTATACACCAGCAATGGAAAGTATAGGAAAGCTACAAAGAATGGCTGGGTAAATAATATCGAGAGATCATCTAGCTATCTCTCGCAAAGCCATTCCAAGTACAAGAAAAGCTACATTCCATATAATGCGCCTCAAGGCAAATATGGAAGGTCTGAAATCCATAGAGTTAGGACCTCACAGATGAAGGAAGGCAGACACTACCCATCTAGTGAGGATTGGTCAGAAGTATATGAACCATGGAACAAACCCCAGTTTCAACGGTACCACATGACCAAACAGGCTATGAAGGGCATGGTGCGTAAGTTCGAGGTCAGGCCTCAACCTAAACTGATCTATGCACCTAAGAGACCCAGAGTTTCTACTAGTATTCCTTATGGTTATCAATCGTATAACGGCTACATTGCACCTAGGCCTGGAATAATGGGTCCAAGGTATAAATGGATGCCTAAACTTACTAACCAACCAGGACCCAAAGTTTGGGTACCTAAATCTGCTTGACTTGCTTGCAGGACGCCAGGGACGTATGGTTCATTGACAGTGGATGTTCAAGACATATGACGGGAAATCTATCTTTACTAGAGAACATTCATCCTATCGAAAGTCCCTTGGTAACATTTGGAGACAACGAGAAGAAAGGACGCACGAAGGCTGTTGGTGAAATTCATAAGAATGAATTGGTAATCAAAGAGGTTTCCTATGTTGAAGGACTCAAGTTCAACCTCCTTAGTACGAGTCAATTCTGTGACAAGGGCTATAAGGTTATCTTCACCAAAAGCAAGTGCCGGATTACACAAGAAGAATCTCTCGAAGTCGTCCTAGAAGCAGCAAGAAAAGGAAATATGTACATAGTGGATTGGAAATCTGCCAAACCATCCCTATGTATGCTAGCAAGGAGCAAAGAAGATTTATGCTGGGATTGGCATAGTAAGCTGAGCCACCTGAACTTCAGAACCATCAACAAGCTTACTAAGAGGAATCTTGTGGAAGGACTGCCCAAAGTCACGTTTCGAAAGGACAAAATCTGTGAGGCATGTCAACGCTGTAAACAGATCAAATCCTCTTTCAAAAACAAAGCCGAGACATCATCTACCAAACCATTAAGTCTCCTTCATATGGACTTGTTTGGCCCGGTGGATCCACCCAACATGAGAGGAAGGAAGTACACTCTTGTGGTAGTAGATGACTACACAAGGTTCACCTGGACCGTATTCTTAACCAAGAAAAGTGAGACGAAAGTTGCTCTACCAAATCTCTTGAAGCAAGTCCAAGTTGAAAAGGACGTCTCTATACTAAAGATTCGGTCAGATCAAGGTGGAGAGTTCGTTAATCAAGTGATCGAGAGCTACTGCAATGAGAACGGGATTCATCATCAATTGTCAGCTGCTCGAACACCTCAACAGAACGGCGTTGCTGAAAGGAGAAACAGAACTCTCAAGGAAGCAGCAAGGACCATGCTTTCGCAAGCCAACATATCACAAGGATTTTGGGCAGAAGCAATCAACACAGCATGCTATACCCAAAATCGGTCCTTGATCGTGAAAGGTATTGGAAAGACTCCATACGAGTTATGGAATGGGAGGAAACCGAATGTAAGCTACTTTCACACATTCGGGTGCAAATGCTATGTCCACAACAATGGGAAGACTCAACTAAGAACCTTTGATGAGAAGGCAGATGATGGAGTATTTCTGGGATACTCGTCGACAAGTAAAGCATTCAGAGTCTTCAATAAGCGGAGACTGGTGGTTGAAGAATCAATACATGTCTCTTTTGATGAAAAAGCATCGACAGATCAACCATCAAAGTCAAAGGAAGCAGCTGAAAGTCTTGAGGAAGTTCAGCCAGAATCGATCGAGAGATCAAACTTACCTCTCGATGGGAAGCAGTCGATAGTTCGAGACGTAGCAGAACTCCAGTCAGAATCAGATGATGAAGAAATTGCCAAGAAGAAAGCTTCTAGCTCAGTTGATCTAATCCAGATCTCAGATGATCAACCCACTACTCAACCTACAACGGAGGTACCAACTGAGGAACCACAACCTGATCTAAGATGGCTGAGAAGTCACCCCGCTGATCAAGTGATTGGAAACGTACGTGACAAAGTTCAAACCAGATCAGCATATAGAGAAAGCATGCTTGCTTGTTTTCTATCTCAAATAGAGCCTAAGGTGATTGATGAGGCTCTAAGTGATCCAGATTGGGTGCAAGCCATGCAAGAGGAACTTCATCAATTCGAAAGAAACGACGTGTGGGAACTAGTTCTGAGACCTCATCATCAGAATGTCATTGGCACAAAGTGGGTTTTCAGAAACAAGATGAATGAAGATGGAGTCATTGTTAGGAACAAGGCCAGACTTGTTGCTAAAGGATATTGCCAGGAGGAAGGAATAGATTTTGATGAAACCTTCGCTCCGGTGGCACGTCTCGAAGCCATACGCATCTTTCTCGCATATGCCGCCTTCAAAGACTTCAAAGTATATCAAATGGATGTCAAGAGTGCTTTTCTGAACGGACTTCTCGAAGAAGAGGTGTACGTTGAACAACCTCTGGGTTTCTTGAAGGACGTGGGAGCTGACAAAGTATACAAGTTGAGGAAGGCACTTTACGGCTTAAAAGAAGCTCCGAGAGCTTGGTATGATACGTTATCCTTTTTTCTACTTCAATGTGGGTTCACCAAAGGCCTAGTGGACAAAACATTGTTTAGAATTAAGGATGGAAATCATATCTTATTGGTGCAAATCTATGTGGACGATATCATCTTTGGAAGCACCAATCCAGAGTTATGCGAAAAGTTCTCCAATTTGATGAAAGGGAAGTTCGAAATGAGCATGATGGGAGAGCTCAATTACTTCCTTGGACTACAAGTGAGACAACTTAAGGAAGGTATCTTCATCAACCAGGAGAAATACACCAAGGATCTGCTCAGGAAATACAATATAGAAGGGAAATCCTTAGTCAAAGTACCCATGGGAACCTCTCTACGCATCGACGTCGATAGTGAAGGTCGAGAGGTCGATCAGACTATGTATCGAGGTATCATCGGATCTCTTCTTTATTTAACTGCTAGTAGACCAGATATATCCTTTGCAGTAGGTGTATGTGCTAGATTTCAGGCAAGTCCTAAGGAAAGTCACTTAAATGCATCTAAAAAGATTCTTAGATATCTCAAGGGTACGCAAAGTGTTGGACTTTGGTATTCGAGAGGTGGATCTTTCGAACTAATGGGATATTCAGATGCGGACTTTGCCGGTTGTAAAATAGACCGGAAGAGCACATCGGGGACATGTCAGTTTCTAGGTGGAAGACTTGTCTCATGGTTTAGCAAGAAACAGCATTCGATAGCTACAAGCACCGCTGAGGCAGAATATGTAGCAGCTGGAAGTTGTTGTGCTCAAATTTTATGGATGAAGCAACAGTTACTGGATTATGGTGTTGAATGTAAAGAGGTTAAGATTATGTGTGACAACACAAGTGCCATAGCTATCACTCAGAATCCAGTGTTACACTCAAGGACAAAACACATCGATATAAAGTATCACTTCATCCGAGACCATGTCGAGAAAAAGGACATAACTTTGGAATATGTTGCAACGGAGGAGCAACTAGCAGATATTTTCACAAAAGCCTTGTGTGAAAATAGATTCTCTCAACTAAGATTAGAATTGGGAATGATAGAATTGGGTTGAATGGTCAATCTTATCTTCTTGTATTAAGTGCCATGAACTGTTTCGCATGTGAGGAGCGGTTTCATCAACTTTATGGCAGCTTTGGAGTTACACAACATTGAATGGTCATTCACATAGCATCCCGTGACTCTATAGTACTAAGTTTTTGGGCTATAAATAGAGGGGTTTTCTAAGCAGTTTATGTCATCGACTTCTTCATGGAGAAGAGGAAAGGAAAAGATGATATACCATTCTGGTATAGAGGAAGGAAATCAGCAACCAAGTCCAAAGACTTTCAAGGAGAAAACTATCCAGAATCGACTAAGGGTGAACAGATTGCGGAGCTTCCTGATAATCCAAGCAAGCATCCTATTCCCATCCAAGGTGAATGGATCCCCAAATGCAAGGAGATCCACAACGATGGGATACTGGAGTCAGGAGAAGAGTCCCGTATAAGTGGGACTCCTACAGCTGCACATTCCGGAAAAGGATCTCCCTCAACCAAATGGAGAACCAAGGGAAAGGGAGATGAAGCCTGTGAGGAAGGCAGCAGCAGAGAGAAGGACAAGAAGGAGTAGCCACCTCTAGTTCTGTTATTAGGATAAATAGAACTTTAGATGGCTAGTTCCTGTTCTAACGTTAGATTCCTATTAGGCTGTCCAAGGCCAAACAAAAGTTTCTATGGAATCTAATAGGATATTGATTCATATGTAATGCTTTCGGAAATCACTAAATGAACTTAAGGAAATGTTCCAAGTGATATCTTTTGATGAATCAATCTTGTCTCTTTATCGCAATCTGTGTTCGAAAGGTAGTTCGAGAGATACCTACTCAGTTTGACTATATCCGATATGTCTCGAAGAAGGGAAGTTCGAGAGATCACTTCGAAAGATAACAAACTGAATTTATAAGTATCTCTAAGTGGAGGAATAAGGAGGGTTAAGGATTAATCACTCAAGGGGAAGATCTTTAACCACAGGAACGCTTGCTATATATCAGATCAAGACGGAGGAATAAGGAGGTTTAGGGATCAATCACTCAGGGGGAAGATCCTTAAACTAATATAGAAGTCAGTTCACCTTCGAGAGGTGATACTGATGAGCTCAACGGATATGAGTGGCACGATTAACTTGGAAATTAATATCAGCCACGTGGTCTACGGTTACTGACGGTTTCCACGTTTATGGGCACTATCTTGATGAGTGGGAGCATGCTTATACATATATCACCTTTTAATACCCCACTATCTTGAATCCAAAACCGTCCTATATCTTACCAAAATACCCTTACCTTAACTTATACGCTGACCGTTACCAGGGGTATTTCTGACCTTTCATTTTATTTAAATTAACCGGGATCTTTAATCGGGTCAAACTCTCAACCCTACCCACATACCTGACCCATATACACAAGATATAAAAGCCAAATCCATCATCCTTACCCGGATTCAAGCTCAAACCGAATACCCAAAATCCCCAAATTACCTACACTGCACACATTCCCTCCAAAACATCAAAGTTTTCATCAATAGCGTCCGAATCTTCAACCTCAACTTCATCTTCTGACGCATACCAGAGGGAGCTGAACCACATACGCACTCAGGTCAAGCAAGTCAAAGCAGGAAGCATCCTTGACAGAGATGGCTTCGTCAATCACTCGACGAACCCACAGATGGCGGAGAAGGTCCTGAAGAAGTTCGAAAAGGCGGGACTGATGAAATACATGACGCATGACTATCGGACCATCCATGACCTCGACTTCACCGAATGGTTCGTGAATGCCAAGGTCACAAAGGGCAAGATTGAAAGCCGATTCAACGAGATTGACATTACGACCGCTGTCGGTGACCTAAGGGCAGCATTCGATTTTGCTGCGTCAGAGGAGGCAGTAAAGCACCTCTCGGAATACAATCTGGACAAGCAAGCTTTTTGGGACAAAATCCGAGTGGAGACTGCACCGCCCAGAGCAACCTCTGCCCTCCGCAAATTTCATCTGAAGGAGAGGTTCGCCATTGCCGCCGACCTCATCATGAAATTCATACTCGGCAAGGTGTCCGGAACCGATGAGATCAATTTGGAAATCCTCAAAATCCTCCATGCCATCTGGAACAACACTCAAATGGATTGGGCGCACATAATCTTCAACTTCCTCAAACAACATGTGTTAGGCTCAGTCTCAAACTCCAACCTGTCGATCAGTAAAAAGGTTGGTTTCGGTTTTGTTGTTCAGTATTTATTGAGTTTGAAGGGCTTACAGTTGAGGGAAGGGAGAGAGATTCATCGAAATACCTATATGGGTAGGACGAAATCTCAAGCTCCAAAGTCTAAGGGTGTTAAGATTGCACCCTCTCCCTCGAAACCTAAGGGAAAGGGCAAAAGGAAAGCCCAAACTGTGGAGGAAAACTCTGATGATGAACCTCTTGGTACACTGATCAAGAGGATTGTTCTGCCAAAGAGAGCTAAGAAAGCCAAATCTGTTCCTGTCACCAAGAGTCGAGAGGTGACACCTTCTGCTGTTCAAGTACCATTTGAGGACAGGGCACAAGCCCAGGGGGAACCTCAGGCCACAATAGCTGCTGAGGTTGAGAGAGTGCCCCCTACAAGGTCCATCACCGGCGAGAGTTTTGTTGATTTACATGTTGATGCTGGTGGTGCTGATGAATATGTGGATATACCTCGAGAGGAGACTCGAGAGATTGAAGGTACTGGGATCAGTGATCCAGTACAGGCAGATGTTGAGGAACCACGAGAGGTGGTTCGAGAGATAACAGTAGAAGCTGCATCACCAACAGAAATCCTATCTGCTGCATCTGCTGAATTAAATGCTGAAACTACATCTCAATTGAATCAAAGTGTTGAAGATATGTCTAGCTTGGATGACTTCTCCAGAGTACTTCGATGGATCAACTGGAGAACAGGTCCGTTTGATCAACTGATTTCGAGAGCAGCAGATATGGAGGCTGAGGAGATATTTGCCTTAAATTGGTTAAACCTCACCGAGATCCCAGCCGATGAGCTTCTAAACCATGCCCATGAGATGCACGTGACCAGGAGGAATCTTGGTCGATCTGACAAAGGGAAGGGCATAATTGTTGATGCACAAGAAGCTGCAGTCGAAGCCGAGCCTGAAGTAGATCCTGAAGTGGAGGCAAAGTTTCAAGAAGATATCAGGCTCGCCACTGCTCTATCCTTGGGACAGACTGTAGAACATATGAGAGGTCCAGGAGAAACCTCAGGGGTTGCACGAGATGATCTTGAAAACCCTATTGCAACAGCCGCAATCCCTTTGTCCCAAGTGAGTGATTCTGCTCTGGACGAACAGGTAGCAGCTTCGAGAGGTGAATCCGAGACCTCTGAAGCACTTGAGGTGGCACCCAACACAGTACTACTTCTGCCACCACCTGAGTCCACACCCTCGGCTGACACAGACGAAGCACAAACAGTTCGAGAGGGTGAAATTCCGTTGCTCCAACTCCCAGGCTTTCCTATCGACATGTTAATGCCATCACCATTCCTGCTACCAGATGACACAGCATCAACCTTTGCAGCTAGAATGGTTGATAGAGAACGGTGGAGTGCTCCAGCTGCTCCTGAAACAATAGTGATTCCAGACTCACCTGAGCAGTCTGAGATGCATCCTAATGAGCAACGAGAGCAGAATACGTCAAGTCTTGCTGGTTCGAGAGGTACTGAGGAGAAAGAAGTGCCCATCAATGGTGGAAACCGGGAAGCACCTGTCAATGCACAATCTTCATCTTCAACTCCAATCTCACCAGCAGATGACCATGTTCCCAGCTCTGGTTCGAGAGGTGACGCTGAGGATGGTCTTCAATTGGATGGAAATAGGGAAACATCCAATACCGAAGCATCTTCCTTAGCTGATCCAATCCCACCAGTTGCTGAAGCTGAGGCTCCAGGTTCGAGAGGTGATGAGGACGAAGTGATCCATCCCTCAGGTGGAAACCGGGAAGCACCTGACATGGAGCTACCTTCGCACTCTGAACCCAGTGTCCCTGCTGCTCCTCAGACACTCATTCGAGAGGTGGACTCGCAAATGGAAGTCATGGGTGGAAATCTGGAAGCACCCAAGTCCCCTTCGATGAAAGGTACTTCTCGTTCTTCTCCTTCAAATTCTGATTATGATCCACAGGCCGAACAAGCTTTCATTGGCGAGGTGCGTCAATTCATGGCCGATCAATCTCAGAAGATGGCTCAACTTGAGCGCATACTGACCATTGTTCGCAACGCTGCAATGCCTGCTGCTGGCACAAGTGAATCTCAAGCCAGCCATGAAGAACTTCTCGAACAGGCAGTATGGGCTGAGGATGCAGCACAACGAGCTGCAAATGAGGCTGCGGTAGCTCGAGCAGAAGCTGAGAAAGAAAAGGCTGAAGTAGCCGAATTACGAGCCGAGCTCCAAGCCTTCCAGAATTCCAGTGAACTTCGACAGGATGTGATGAAAGCCATACTCGATGATCTGTCGAACCAAGTGCCTGCCCAGCTCCAATCACTCTTCGAAGGTATGTCCATCCTTCTTTCCCGACACGATGATGCCAACAAGGGGGAAAACAATCAAAGGGGAAATCAAGGGTCAAGAGGGACATCCTCCACGAGCAAGAAAAGGGCAGCAAGTGAACCTTTAACAGCTGGACCTCCTCCAAAAGTTCCAAAGACAACAAGCAAACAATTGGAGGAAGCGAAAAGAGCAGAAATCTTAAGGGTCCAGCGTACACTGGAAATGGAAAGGAGGAGACAAGAAGACAGAGAAAGGAGAAGAAAAAGACAAGAACAACAAACGGCCAAAGAGAAGAGAGATGAGCAATATATGAAAAACTACAAGTCAGGGTTCAAAGATGACACAACCGAGTACCTCAATGGAATCATAGTAAGTCTTCTTGCCAAAACTGACTTATCTCTTCATAGCGGCCTTAATCTTCTGGAATGCATCGAATGGTGGAGAGATGGGGTGATTGAAGGCAGTTTCATAGGTGAAGCCTTCATCAATTACCTTCACCTTGACGTATCAGACGAATATCTAGAGTAGGTGAACTCTAAAGACCCCATCAAGACACGAGCAGCCATAAACGAGAAGAGGAAAGCAGACAAGCAGTAAGCTCTCGATGTCTACATGCATTCTAAATCTTTATGTTGTTCTTTATCTTCCTGTAATCTTTCTGCTAAGCTTACGTACTATGTAAAACTCTCCCTTGATCTTAATATATATATCTTTTGCTGGGGTGTGTGTGAGTTTTCTTTATGTCTTAGCAGATTAAGCTTCTTTGTCAAACTTACCATATGCGCTGAAATAAAATCAAGCTCTTTTTCTTGCAAATCAGCCATATAAGTAAGTATAGTGTTGGCATCATCAAAAAGGGGAAATTGTTAGGAACATAATAGGTTTTGATGATACCAAATGTAATTCACAATCCCCTAAGTCTCGAAAGATAGGAAATTTTTGTAAGTTCGACAAGTCAACTAAAAGCGAAAATACAACCGGGTAACTTGAGCTCAACTCGGAAAATATTTAAGCTTAAGGTAAACTTGTATGAACATCTTAGAAGTTTTGTGTTGTAATCTTATAGATAGATCAGAAGAAGGCACGAGACAACACTGGAGGAATAAGGGTCTACGAGACATCAACTAAGTCTCGAGACATAAGCAGAGTTCGAGAGATAGAATCTCTCGAGACATCAATCCAGTTCGAGACGTAGGATCGAGACATCAAGTGGTCGAGACATCAACATTTGTCTCGATGAACTGACTCTTCTCCAAAGGACTGAATGGCGGTCAGGAAGCATGGATAAAGTAATCTAAGTTTGGAGAAGAAGAATATCATGGAGATAAAATATTAAGGAGGTGCCGAAAGAATATTATGGGAACTACCGGAAGTGGATGCCACGTCAGAATTCCACAACAAACGGATAGAAGGTGCACCAATCCAAGGTCGGTCTTATTCCCTAAAATGAGGATCAATGGGAATATAAAAAGAGTAACTTTTACCAAAAGTAGCAAGTGGAGCATGGACTCAAGAAAGTGGATTATGGGATATTCACTACAAGACAAAAGGTTCAAGTTACAAGACCACCACTCCATGAAACATGCTAAAATGTGCAAGTCCCATGATCAGCATGGGAGACAGATTTCAAACGGAATAATTTTCCCTCCAACGGAATTATTCCTCAACTCTCATTCATAAGGACGTGAAGACACAAGCAGAAAGATAGTTCGAGAATTCTAAAGTCTTAAGAGGTGTCTAATTTCAAACGTTCAAAGTGCAAGTGCTAAATCCGGAATATCACTCTGATATTCACAAGTGCGAGGAAACACATCTTAGTGTTTGAGAGAGTTCTATAGCTTCAAAGATATACATATCCTGAAGGTGACCAAAGCTGCTTTACAAGGAAAACTACTCAACGATAGCTTTTGGTCAGATTAGAGTTTGTTACACACAACTGTGACAACTAAAGGTCCTTGCTTTGGATTAAGCAAGAAGAGGTGGAGTAACCTGGCAGCGGTCTAGTGAAGATCCTGAGGCTTGAGGCGGGCTTGGTGATCAAAGCTCAAGTGCTCGAGAGGTGGAGTAACTAGAAGCGGGGAGAAAAACCTGAGGAGAGGCGGAGTAACCTGGGAGCTATCTTGTGAAGATCCTGAGGCTTGAGGCAGGCTTGGTGATCAAAGCTCAAGTGCTCGATAGGTGGAGTAACAAGAAGCGGGGCGAAAAACCTGAGGCTTGAGGCGGGCTTCGTGATCAAAGCTCAAGTGCTCGATATTGTACTAAAAAGGGAAGTTTTAGTGCAATCCTTCCAGGAAGTTTCTGGAAGAAGAGTGGACGTAGGCGGGTTGGCCGAACCACTTAAAAATCTCTCTCGCATTTACTTTCTGCTTTTATCTCTCGCTAACTATCTCTCGAACTGCACTGCACACTATCACACCNCCAGCGTACACTGGAAATGGAAAGGAGGAGACAAGAAGACAGAGAAAGGAGAAGAAAAAGACAAGAACAACAAACGGCCAAAGAGAAGAGAGATGAGCAATATATGAAAAACTACAAGTCAGGGTTCAAAGATGACACAACCGAGTACCTCAATGGAATCATAGTAAGTCTTCTTGCCAAAACTGACTTATCTCTTCATAGCGGCCTTAATCTTCTGGAATGCATCGAATGGTGGAGAGATGGGGTGATTGAAGGCAGTTTCATAGGTGAAGCCTTCATCAATTACCTTCACCTTGACGTATCAGACGAATATCTAGAGTAGGTGAACTCTAAAGACCCCATCAAGACACGAGCAGCCATAAACGAGAAGAGGAAAGCAGACAAGCAGTAAGCTCTCGATGTCTACATGCATTCTAAATCTTTATGTTGTTCTTTATCTTCCTGTAATCTTTCTGCTAAGCTTACGTACTATGTAAAACTCTCCCTTGATCTTAATATATATATCTTTTGCTGGGGTGTGTGTGAGTTTTCTTTATGTCTTAGCAGATTAAGCTTCTTTGTCAAACTTACCATATGCGCTGAAATAAAATCAAGCTCTTTTTCTTGCAAATCAGCCATATAAGTAAGTATAGTGTTGGCATCATCAAAAAGGGGAAATTGTTAGGAACATAATAGGTTTTGATGATACCAAATGTAATTCACAATCCCCTAAGTCTCGAAAGATAGGAAATTTTTGTAAGTTCGACAAGTCAACTAAAAGCGAAAATACAACCGGGTAACTTGAGCTCAACTCGGAAAATATTTAAGCTTAAGGTAAACTTGTATGAACATCTTAGAAGTTTTGTGTTGTAATCTTATAGATAGATCAGAAGAAGGCACGAGACAACACTGGAGGAATAAGGGTCTACGAGACATCAACTAAGTCTCGAGACATAAGCAGAGTTCGAGAGATAGAATCTCTCGAGACATCAATCCAGTTCGAGACGTAGGATCGAGACATCAAGTGGTCGAGACATCAACATTTGTCTCGATGAACTGACTCTTCTCCAAAGGACTGAATGGCGGTCAGGAAGCATGGATAAAGTAATCTAAGTTTGGAGAAGAAGAATATCATGGAGATAAAATATTAAGGAGGTGCCGAAAGAATATTATGGGAACTACCGGAAGTGGATGCCACGTCAGAATTCCACAACAAACGGATAGAAGGTGCACCAATCCAAGGTCGGTCTTATTCCCTAAAATGAGGATCAATGGGAATATAAAAAGAGTAACTTTTACCAAAAGTAGCAAGTGGAGCATGGACTCAAGAAAGTGGATTATGGGATATTCACTACAAGACAAAAGGTTCAAGTTACAAGACCACCACTCCATGAAACATGCTAAAATGTGCAAGTCCCATGATCAGCATGGGAGACAGATTTCAAACGGAATAATTTTCCCTCCAACGGAATTATTCCTCAACTCTCATTCATAAGGACGTGAAGACACAAGCAGAAAGATAGTTCGAGAATTCTAAAGTCTTAAGAGGTGTCTAATTTCAAACGTTCAAAGTGCAAGTGCTAAATCCGGAATATCACTCTGATATTCACAAGTGCGAGGAAACACATCTTAGTGTTTGAGAGAGTTCTATAGCTTCAAAGATATACATATCCTGAAGGTGACCAAAGCTGCTTTACAAGGAAAACTACTCAACGATAGCTTTTGGTCAGATTAGAGTTTGTTACACACAACTGTGACAACTAAAGGTCCTTGCTTTGGATTANATCTAGAAGGTGACCGAAGCTGCTCTACATCGAAGTTGATTCAACGATAGCTTTTGGTCAGATTGGAGCTTGTTACACTCAACTGTGACAACTAAAGGTCCTTGCTTTGGATTAAGCAAGAAGAGGTGGAGTAACCTGGCAGCGGTCTAGTGAAGATCCTGAGGCTTGAGGCGGGCTTGGTGATCAAAGCTCAAGTGCTCGAGAGGTGGAGTAACTAGAAGCGGGGAGAAAAACCTGAGGAGAGGCGGAGTAACCTGGGAGCTATCTTGTGAAGATCCTGAGGCTTGAGGCAGGCTTGGTGATCAAAGCTCAAGTGCTCGATAGGTGGAGTAACAAGAAGCGGGGCGAAAAACCTGAGGCTTGAGGCGGGCTTCGTGATCAAAGCTCAAGTGCTCGATATTGTACTAAAAAGGGAAGTTTTAGTGCAATCCTTCCAGGAAGTTTCTGGAAGAAGAGTGGACGTAGGCGGGTTGGCCGAACCACTTAAAAATCTCTCTCGCATTTACTTTCTGCTTTTATCTCTCGCTAACTATCTCTCGAACTGCACTGCACACTATCACACCTCTCGAACTAACTCAAACTCGTGCTAATTAAAAACGGGATAACCTTTCCGCTGCGCATAAAACTTTATCTTCATCTTGTGAGGTATCAGACCTAAACATCCTAAGTCCAATACACACGAGAGGTTGAAAAAAGATTTGCAAAATCTTATACAAGTCTATTCACCCCCCCCCCCTCTAGACTTGTACCCCATCCCCTTGGGACCAACAAGCGGCTCGACGAGCCACGAGCCTAAGACATTAGAGCTCGAGATCGGCTCGATTATTAAACGAGCCGCTCGAACTCGGCTCGAGCTCGAATTTGACCGAGCTCGAGCCAAAGTTTGACCGAGCGGCTCGCGAGCAGCTTGCGAACCGCTCGGCTCATTTACGCTGTACTCCTACTGAAAATTACTTCAATTTAGTAGAAAAATATTACCAATTTTAGTTAAAATGTAGAATTTTTGAGTTTGTTTGGTATTACAATATGTAGGAGAAAATATTACCATATGGAAGGAGATAATTCTTCTTTTTTTGAGCACTATGATATCCACGATGTAGCAACCATTGATGAACACCACAATCACGATGAAAGTAAGAAAGTGTATTAAATAACACTTTGATTTTTACAGAAAAGGTAATATACTTAAAGTTAATAGTATTATATTTTCTATGGTAAGTAAGAAATCTAGATTCAAGTATTCTATTACAATAATGTTGTATAGTGCTATGATATTGCCTACTGTATTTTCCATGAAAAAAATTAAAAATGTGCAAATTAGCTGCCGAATTACAAGCAAAAGTGTAATTGGGCCATCCAATTAAAAAAAGTGCAATTAGGTCTTTGAATTGTCTAAAATTATGCAATTTGACCTATTCTTCAAGTCATCGTTGACATGTCATCCAATTACAATTCAAACAAAATGGAGTGGTGGAACGCAAGAATAGAACCATCCAAGAAATGACAAGAGTTATGATCAATAGCAAAACTGTGTCGCAATTTTTTTGGGTTGAAGTCATTCATACTGTCTGCCATATAATCAATCGATTATACTTACGTCTTGGCACTTCTCAAATGCCTTATGAAATCTGGAAAGGTAGAAAGCCGAACCTAAAATATTTTCACATCTTTGAAAACAAATGTTATGTTTTGAACGACAGAGAAACACTTGAATAATTTGAGCCAAAGAGTGATGAAGGCATATTTTTGGACTATTCTCCAACAAGCAGGAGATACAGAGTCTATAATAAAAGACTCAAGACTGTTTAAGAATCTATTAACGTAGTCATTGATGATCAGCCTCAAGAACTAGTCCTTGAACAAAGCCCTGGCCTATGTTCAAGTACTTCAGAGACAGTGAAAAGGGAAGAACCTAAGGCTAAACAAAAGGATGAAGTTGAGTCTGAACCAGAAGATGCAAAGGAATCAAGTGTAGGAAATTCTCCCAAACTAGTTTCAACACATATCGAGAAGAGTCATCCAACTTCAAACATCATTGGGACTCCAATAGTTGGTGTAAGAACTCGAGGCATGATGTGTGGCAGTCTTGCTGAACTAGTTGGTTATCCATGTTACACTTCACAAATAGAAGACGAGAAAACGCAGTAAATTTATAGGTGCACCAAATAATCGTAATACTAGGATGCGAAACAACTAGATATAAATATTTTTGGTGAATGGCTAGAATCTAGTTGACTTAGAAATTATCATGAACTTTTATATATATGTGGGAGAAATTTATGAAAATATTACAGTTGTGACAACACAATTGCCTTCAAAATTGCTCATATTATATGACAATCTGGATCCAGAGTTAGGTGCTAGAAGTGCCTTGATTGATTAACGTATAAAAGAACAATTAAGGCATATATATAGCTCAGCTCGCTGATAAATATATTCCTTTTGAATACCATTGAAGTATTAACCTTGTAGGTCACAAATGGTGTTTGTATGAAAGAGAAACAAGAATGATGAGGTGGTGTAATATAAAGCGAGCTTGTAGTCCAAGGGTTCACGCAGAAATTGAGAATCAGATATACTCTCTCATAATGAATATCATTAAGTTCCGCTACATAATTGGCAGAATAATAAAAAATTTATATATGCAACTGATGAGCATCATGACCACATAATTATAGGTCATTATACACAAATGTTTGGAAAAATCATTGATGGATTTATAATTTTCATAATAAAAGAAAATAAATACCACAACATGTTTGTTGTTGAAATACAAAGGTTTTACTTAACTTGAAATAGTAAGGCAATTGACTGTGTAATTTTCTCTTGAAGTAGGAAAATGTAGAAATGAATATGTACTATAAAGTACTTATTGAAAGGCTACTAATGGAGTTATTATCTCAGTTTGTGTTGTTGTTATAAACATCATTGAAATAACTTAAAGAACTTAATGATATTAGCTCATGTATAAAGACGGATTTTGGAAATAAAGGACTTGGAAAACCAAGTATTATCTCGACCCACAGATCAAATATTTCCTTGAAATGAACTTTATACACCATTTAATATATTTTTGAAAAAATGTCTTTGACACATTTTATATGGATAAGTACCACTGACTTATCACACTAACGATTGTCTAATAATCTCTCGAAGTAGATAAAGGACCATTTAGACTCAAAGAAGATAATGAGGACAATTTGGGACTAGAAGTCCATTACTTCATTGTTATTGGAGCACTATTATAGAACCAGAAACTCCATGATCGCATCAGGACTAACATTGTCTTTACAATGAAATTACTGATAACACCTAGTGTTCCCCTACAATTAAATATAAGAATAATATCCTCCAGTATCTTCAATTTATAAATTTATGTGATATACCGATGTATGTCTTTCATAGACCATTTGGGTATTGACTCTTTTCAATCCCCATGATGTCAAATCCCAAACTAATTATGTTTTGTTTTACCTCCACAGTCCTATGTGAGGATAATAAAGTTTGTCTTATATAAATTATAAGTGGGTATGTTTAAAGAATAGTGGACAAGTTATAAAAATGTTCAACCCACGTAAGCTCTAGAAGAGTCACGAAATTATTGTATAAAATGATAAACTCTAATGACAATCTTGAAAATTGTACCATATCCTCTCTACACTCTGTTTGAAACAATAATTTTACTTTAAGCCATGAAGAAATTGAAGATTGTTATCGTTAGGGGGAGACGGGAAGTATAATTACTCGAATCAATCCTGAAGATTGAGTCTTAAAAGACAAACATTTGTACTCTTTTGCAACATATGAATGCATACATATCATGTACTCTTTTCCTCACTAGATTTTTCTCATTGAATTTTTCTAGTGTAGTTTTTAACGAGGCATGAGTATGATATAATAATTTTGATGGGGAAAGTTGCAAATAAATACTTAAATAGACAAATCTTAAAATTTCAAGGATTATACCCTGAAGGCTTATGGTTGTACTCTTTTTCCCTTAACTAAGTTTTTTTTTTTTCCACAAGGTTTTCTTAAGTTAAGGTTTTTAATGAAGCAACCAAAACAACAATTGAGTTACCCATATATCGTGTACTCTTTTCTCGCATAAGTTTTCCCCACAGGATTTTTCTAGCGAGTTTTTAACAAGGCATGATTATGGTTGACTAATGTCCAAAAGGAAGTGTTACAAAACATTGTAATAAAGTGGACATTATTAATATATTAACTATTATTTGTGAGTCATTATGGAGATGTCTTGTAATTGTTGTACCCATGTATTATATAAACGTTGTGTGCATAATAAGATGGCTGATCTTTTCCTTCTCCTTCCTTCCTATCTCTTGTCTATTGTTCTCCATTGTCTTTTACTTTATACTTTATCATTATATTATTAATTCAATCTTGCGACACACCGATTAGGAGCTAATGAACATCAAATTTTACAACACCATTAAGGGTTCTTGGAATTAAAATTTTTTAAAACTCCCACTGTATGAGATTAGAAAGAAAGTATTAATATCGTCAACATCTTCTGTGGCCAAATAACGTACTTTGATATATTCATTACACGAAATGGTGCACATTAAAGAGAGTGGTTGGCCATAAAATGTAAAAGGTGAAAGATGTACACTTCTTTAATCTGCCAATTTTTCAAACGATCATTAATATTGAAGAAGAAATAAATTAACTTTAGTAAACAATCAAAGCCGGGCGTTTGGTCTAGTGGTATGATTCTCGCTTTGGGTGCGAGAGGTCCCGAGTTCGATTCTCGGAACGCCCCATTTTTCATGCCCGTAGGCGTAGATTTTGCCAATCCAATTGGGTTCCACCAAATTGTGTAAAACGCCCGTTATTCTGTATTCTCCTAATTCTGTACTTGTATTGATTTGTCAGTCTCCCAAATTTTGTGTGCAAAACACATTATTTCATGTTCTCCTCACTCCCCTAATTTTGTACTTGCGTTGGTTAATGTTTAATCTAATTCTTTAATTTTTATTTTATTTCTCAAAGCTTTCACATTATTTTGTGTTCTCCTCCCTTTTGTTGTTAGCGATAGAAGTGAAAAGATGTTAGTTAGCGATAGAAGTGAAAAAATATTAGTTAGCAATAGAAGTGAAAAAATGTAACACCCCTAAATTCTTGGTTTGGTTTTTTGCCTTGGTTTGGCTAAATATTTGGCATGGCAAGGGCTTGCCGGGGCTAAGTGCCTAAGTCGTGAGGGTGGCTTGACATAGGAGCTAGTGGGCTTGGTTGGTCGGTTAGCTAAGTCATGGGTGGTCGACTTGAACAAGCACGTTTGATGGTCAGTGGCTAGGTTAAGGCGTGGAGTTGGCAAGCTCGTGATTCGTGGGCTTGGATCTCATGGTTTTGCCACTTAGGCAAGGGCGCTAGTTTAGCGGACCAGTGGGGCACAACTAAGTATGGGCATGCCGATGCAGAGTTGGTGCAAAGCTGCTTGGTTTAGCCAAGGGCACAACCTTGGTCTAATAACGATTTTTGTTCGATTGAGCAGTTGTGAGACCATTTCCTACGGTTAAGCGGTTCCTTGATTTTTAGGAAACGACCAAGGAAGTTCCAAGCATGTGCCAATAAAGTTTGGGGCATGTGAGGGCTGTTCTAGACTTGCTAATGAATGTCATTGTTTTGTGGACGATTTCAACGAGGTGGCAGGTTGTTGTTGGCTTTCATAAAGCTATGTAGTTAGCTTGTCTGTGTACTATTAAATTTTTTTTGTATACAAGGTTGGACGGGTTAGTATGTAAAGAGCGTGTGTTTCTTTGCTGGTTTTACTTAGTTAAAACGAAAACACTCGGGCCCAAGTGTGTGGGAAAGGATTATTGCTTTCGGTTTTGGAGGTAGGCCGCGTTGGTGCGTCTTTGACCAATTTGGTTCACAAATTTGACCCATAACAGTTGGTATTAAAGTTGGGTTCAGCTCAAGCTGGGAGACCTATGGTTTGAGACGATGAGCATACACTAGAGGGGCGAGGATGAGGGAGACTTCACGAACACAGTTGGTAGCGGATGTGGTGTTGATCCTTGTGATGAGGCAGAAACCTCACTGCATGTGAAGTGGACTGGCTTGGTTGCGGCCTTGCGGGTGACCTTAACGGGGAAGTTAGGGACTTGGCAGTACATCTCAAAGCCTTAAAGATGTACATACAGACGCTGCAAGATGTGTCTCCGGAGGATATCAAACTATTGAGGGAGGAAAATGCTTGACTCAAAGTTGATGTGGCCTTGTTGAAAAGGTCATGGCCAGTGAGCACAAGGTCGTGTATGGACCGAATGCTGGGTTTAAGGTGCCGAAATGGAAAGTTTTTTGTGGTACCTAAAACACCAAGGAGCTTGAAAATTTCCTGTGGGAAATGGAAGAATGCTTCCAGATTGTCGATGTGTCGGGCAGTCAGAAAGTGACCATGACTAGTGTGTACTTGTCCAGTGATGTGAAGTTGTGGTGGGTTTGTGTGTGGCTTATGATGCCAATGTGGTTCAAGAGAAAATTGAGTCGTAGGATTGACTCAAGAAAGTATTGAAGGCCCAAATCATGTCGAGTACCGCTAGTTGGCTTGCATGGGAGTCCTTGAGGAGACTAACCCACAATAGGATGTTGAGGGACTATAAAGCATACTCTTCCCTTATGTTGGACATATAGAACATGAGCGAAGATGATAAGTTGTTCAATTTCATGTCTGGGCTCAAGCAGAGTTCGAAGGATTGTCTAGTGCCATAGCTATAGTGGACGGCTTGGAAAACTTTCATGGTTCGGGTTTTCAAGGTAAGAATGGGTGTAAGAACAAAGGGGAGTTGGGCAATGGTAAGTCTGGCTAGAAGGATAAGTTTTTGTGACGATAGAAACCAAGACTGTGGCTTAGGCGAGTGAGTCTCGGGGCGGCACCAAGGTTAGGGGCATGCGGTGGTGACCATTTAAAACGTAACTGTCCTAAGAACCAACAACTCAATGTCGTGAAGGAGGATGAACCAAGGGGTGATGTTTTGGCCCCAATGCTTTGTAGTCTCTTGCAGTTAGTTTAAGCATGTCATTTGGGGTGTTGTAGCGATGAGCAACACGGGTCTCGAGAGGGGTGCAGAGAGGCAAAGGCTACGTAGGTGCTAGTCAATTTGTGTTGTAACGCTCTTGATTTAGAGTGCTGTGAGGATATGTGCATTATTCAGTTTTGTGAATATACAAGGTTAAGCAGGTTGGTTTGTAAAAAGCTTATGTTCATTTGTAGGTTTTACTTGGTTAAAACGAAAACACTCAGGTTTGGATATGTGAGAAAGGCTGACTGCCTTTAATTTTGGATGTAGACGGTGTGGTGTGGGTGCATCTTTGACCAAGTTGGTTCACAAAAGCATGTGATGTAGGTGATAAGTAAAAATTATAATTAAAAGCTGCATATGATGAAAAATTTCCCGTGGCACCCACCGGGAGTTTATGCACATTCTAAGGGTCCTTCCTACATATACATAAATATAACAACCTCCTAATCCATTCCAGCCAACAACCTTCTATTGCGGCAACTGGCGAGCTTCTTAATCACATCACACATTTCCCTGAGAAGCCCCGTGGTTAGGGACTTCACCTTGGTTATCCAAAGGCATGTACTGAGCCATGATAGCCCGGATCTCCGAATCCATGTATCTCTGCATCATATCATACCCAAAATGAGATTGGCATGTCTTTTCGGTTTTTCTATGCGTGTCATTTCTAATGGTTAAGATATGGTTAAAAAGGAATTGCAACACTGAATTAGTCAAAACAAAAATGAACGAGAATTACCCTGATTCGATACTTGTACACTGCATATCCTCCAATTCCTACAGCAGCCAATGCAAGGGCGACGACCCAAAAAGTACCCCACCCAAACCCAGTTTTAGCGTCTTGACCTGCAGCTGCATTTCACAAATAGCAATAGATTGACATCAAACGGGTAACCCCGATATGGAAGTTACAATAGCTACGAGCCAATCAATACAAAGAAACTTCAGGGTGTTGTAGCCGAGTTCAACCAAGTTTATAAGTCAAGGGGTGATGACTACCTTGCCAAACCAACCAATTCGCACTTCTAACTAAATAAATAACCATTTAACAGGATACAATCGATTACACTCATTTAACTAATCTCTTTACAAGTAAACTATATTTCCATCAAATAACAAACTTTTTCTTACTTACCTATACACGTATCATGTTCAAACATGTATAACAAATCTCCATGGCAACTGCATTCATAACTGCCCCACGTGTTCTTGCATTTGCAGTCTGGACATTGGCAAGCTACCTTCTCCTTGCATTCATCAATATCTGAAGAATGGCCAGAGTTGAAGGATGTTAGGTTATATCAAATGAAGCAACCAATTGTCATTTTCAAACTCTAGGCAGTAGCTAAGTGGTGGCCATAATTTTCTCTGGGCACCGAGCAGCTCAGCAGCATTCGCAAAAAAGTTCGTTTCAATCCGAAAATAAGGAGGATTTTGAGTGGTTAATAACGTCATTTTTAATGTCATTTAAACATATTTGTTGGCAGAGGACCAAAAATGGTCATGTCACAATAATGTTAAGACCAACAGGGATGTTTAAAATAAAAAAAAAAACTAAAAATGGAATGACACATAAATCTAGGACCAAAAAAAGGAAAAAGACTTAACACTTAGAACTGCATAAACCAAAATACCCTTGTATTTAAGGCCATTTAATTTAAACGGTTTTGTTGATGGAGGACCAAAAATAGTCATGCCACAATAATACTAGGACCAAACGAAAATGTTTTGAAAAAAGGGACTAAAAGTATACTGACGCCTATAAATCTAGAACCAAAAATGGAATTAGCTCCTTATAGACCATGTTGGGAATTTTATGCTAACCCTAATTCGAATCTCTTGGTAATTCATAAGGTTGTATAATTAATAAGCACAAGAAACTCTAAAACATCCTCGATGCTTTGGCCAAACCTAAGTTCTTTCAAAGCATAGATCACAAATAAAGAAAAACCTGTACCTTCACAATGATCAACACCATCACCCTTGAATCCAGTTGGGCATTCACAACCCCTACCGTGTGCATCCTGAAAATATAAATGGCGAAATATTTACCAAGAACTCCCAAGGGATCAACTGAACTGCCACTTTCCTTTAGAAGAAATAAGAAAAATTCAAAAGACAATAGCAGAAGAATAAACAGAGCCACTCACAACGCAAGCAGAATATGTCCGGCTATCCTTTGTTTGCTTCCAGCAGCCTCCATTATTAAGTCCACATCGCAATACTCCAGATGCTATCAATTCCACAAAGTCAGAGAAGTAATAATATTCATGCAACATCAGCGGGTTTGTTTTAACACATATTATGCAATTAGAGATACATAAAATTATGCATTAACTTTTACCTTCGCAGTGAGTATAACCATCACCAACAAATTTCACGCCTTGCACACTGGGACACTGACATACCCTCCCACGGAAAGTGTCCTGCAAAAGAGTTTTATGAATACGAGAACAGTTTGCAAGTACCTATCAAGTTTGTAAATGCAAAGAAGAGCACCCAATTAATCATCTGTCTTTAGCTAGAGGAGTACCCTGCATGCAGTAATGTTAGAAGACTTATCCTGCCAGCACCCACCATTGTTCTGTAAACACTCATTTGTTTCTATATCTGCAAGATTTTAATAAAATAAAATAAAATAAAATAACATCTTGAGAATACACCTTGATGGACACCAACAGATAACACTATTAGCTGATAAAAATATCTCAAAATGCTAAAATATAGAACCTTTCAATTGAAGCATAAAGGCAGGGATTAGTTTAGGTATTTGCTGATATGCACATTTATTAATTAAAGATATTAATATATTCACGAGCATTATACATTGAATGAAAAAAAATGTGTTAGAATACACTACAATTCTAGGAACTCTGATCTATACTGGTTGAAGATGTGCTTTTTCACTTAAGTGTTTTGGTAGGATGGAAAAACATTTTCCAAGGAAAACGTTTTCCTTAAATTTGAGGAAAATGGGATTTTCCTCCATTTGGTTCATGGAAAACTTTTTCCACATTTTCCTTAGTTATGAGGAAAAAGTTTTCCGGGGGGTGGCATTTTGTTTTCCATGGAACTTGGAAACAAAAAGTGAGCTGACATGACTATTTTGCCCTTATGATTCATTCTTACTTTTATTATCATTATTATTATTATTGTGTAGGGCCATATAGGCTTTCATACTCATTATTCCTTACAATTCCAAATTCAACCAAACAATGGAATCAATATTCCCAGTAATTTCTTTTCCACCAACCAAACAATGGAATCAATCTTCCTAGTAATTGCTTTGGGAGGTAGGGAGGGAGGTTGGTTGGTGTTCCCCTCCTTGCTACTTAGAAGAACAGTAGTAAGATAGGATTGCTTAAACTGAAAATTTACAAGACAAAAAGCCTAAGAGTAAGAAAATTAACCTGCAGTTAAGCAAATTGCGGGTTCTGTTGTCTCCTCAAATCCTGAGCAAATAGCCTTGAGAACTGCTCCTCTGTCCAGCTTGCCTACAGTTTACACAGTGATCAATAATATTGCAATTTTCAATTCACAAGTCTGAAGGAAGTGAGGAAACTTCATATTTGGTTTAGCATTCGTACCTCTATACTGTCTATTGTTTATAACAAGAGTTGGCAAGATAGTCACATCTCCACGATTACCTCTACCTATCTGAAATTAGAGAAATGCAAAATCAGTCTGTGAACTACATCAAAAGTGGTCGAGATGATATAGTGGACGAAAGTAGCCGAACTATTTCCCTTAAACACATACCTGTGCTTCCTGTTCAGCCTTTAGAACAGGGTTCTCAGCATCTGCCTCTTCATCCCCAACACACTTGTTAACCTGTTTAACGTCAACGCCTACAGCACCAAATGCAATAGTTATACTTTCACATCTCTAATCATATAAGACAAAAGTAACAACCCAAAAAAGATCGAAAACTAAATAACTGAACTAACAGAATCAGAGTTATATACTCAAGAGTGATATAATGAAAGAAAAAAACACAGTAGAAGAGTTCAACAAAATAACATATAAAGGAAGCAGGCAGCATAAAGTGAAAGGATTGGAAAATGAACTCCAACCTACCAAGTGATTGGATCACTTGATCTGCACACTCTTTTGTGTACTTCTTATCTTTCATTGGGCAGCGGATTGAAAAATCTGTAACATAGTCCCACCAAAGCCAAGGTTTTCCACTTTCATTTGCCACCCTAAAGAAACAAATTTGGTGTAAATTCTGCAAAACAACATCCTTCCCATCATATCCTCGGCTGAAGTCTTGTTCAGGGTCTGGAGCACAGTATCTCCCATGGTTGATGCACTGAGATTTGCATTGTGTGCTCAAAGTAAAAGCCTCTGGGCAATACCAAGTAATGTAATGCGGAGTGAATTGGGTATAGCCTTTCTTCTCAAGTATCTGTGCTACTCCTTTGAAGCTTTTGACAAAATCTATCTGACTATCACACTTGGGGCCGCACTCATCGTTACTGTTTGTCCAGAACTCATATTCCACCCGTTCGTCAGGATGTGGAAGAGCCTCCCTCCAATCAAGATTTATGACAACCATTTCTCCTTTTGTTAATTGTTTCTTGATTTTATCCCCAAGCACCTTGCTAATAAGTGCTGAAGGAATAGTTATATTCTGTAGATAATCTACCTGTGCATTTCCTTCCTCTGGGGTATCCATGGTGATCAAAGGTTCCATCCTGTCATCAGCAACTAAAATGGCAGCAGCTCCGGCTCTCTGAGCATTCCAAGCCTTTACGGTAAAATAGCATTCTGCCAGAAAGGGGCAAAAACCACAGTAAAAAGAATTTCTTTTAGAATTGAAAAAAAAAAAAAAAAAAAAAGACGCATACACCTTCCATACAAGCTAGGACTAACAATGACCCAAACAAAATATGTTATAAATATCAACTAGGTGGTCAGTTCAAAATTTATCAGCATTCAACATAAGCAGAGGCAACCAATGCTGGGAGGCTTACTCGTGAGAATTGGAGTCGCAATTACAAGTGCACTTTTCATTTTTATTTTGATTCATTTTTTTTTGGATGATGAGGGAAACCTCACAACCCTTTCAAGTGTGAGTAGCCTGCAAAGGACCACAAGAAAGTAAACCAGCCTAGGTTACCCATAGTGGATTCAAACTCGTGACCTTATGGTTACAAGCATGAATCTCTTGCCATCTTTGGCTGGGGTTACCCCCAAAATATCGGAAGCCACTCTTTTGAGACTATATATGACACTGTCACAATTCACAACACCATAATGAAATTATTGTTTCCCACGGCCATAACTCACATGAACAGGATTCACAATGAGAAGTATACACACTTTAAATTCAAAACTAAAAGGACAGCAACAATGTCGAAACATAAATATATTTAGATATGCCTATCCAAATATCTGCATGGACAATTATATTATATCTAGACCAAAAATAAACATAAACTAATCGATATTCAGGCTGATCATCATCTGCATGTGTGATTACGAACTGCGTATTTGCAACAAATTATTTGTTTTCCAGAGAACACATGAAACACTGGAAATGAAAAGAAGATTAAATTTGGGAAATTTACCTCCTCGATCGACAAGAACAAAGACAGGCATGTGACCAGGCTTGGATTTCAAGGAAACATCGTCGAAGCTTCCGCACGCTTTCTGGTTAGCATTTGGATGCATCACAACGCCGATCATGTTTCCTCCGTACTGTGGGACACCGAAATTCCCAATCGCACACTTATACACGCCTTTGATGATGGCTGGGGAAGTTACCCTCAAATTATTCTTCTCCACTACAAATCTACCCAAACACGAACCCCAAACAACAAACCATACACACACTACAATCCCCACATTTCCCCTCATCTTGATATTCCCACTTTTCCCAATCAAACAATATATATATATATATATATATGTCTGTTAAAATCTCAGAAATCCACACTCAATTTCAAACCTTTATAACATTTTGATGACAATATATATACTTGTGATCAACACAAGCATAAATAAAGCTGATGATGTCTTGTGTAGATGGATGTATTTCCTATTTCCTATTTCCTGGGTCCTTTTAGCTGAGTTTCTTGAAAAAAGAATCGCTTCAATCTTCGGGTATTGATAATTGATAATAATAATAATAACAACTATTATTATGTTATTTATTTAGAATCTTAAGGGGGAAGAAAGAGAAAGCGTTGAAATAGGAGTTGAATTCAAGCCGTGCAAATCATGCTAATCTAATAAATTTATAACAACGATGACAAATTTAATAGGAAATACTCAAACAAATATCTCTTGGCTGCCAAAATATTCTATTTTGGGGAGTTTATTATCTCAATCAAACTGTCTTCTTCCATCTGGATGACTGGATTAGGATACTATACTGGGTAGTGCGTTGCCACCCAACTGCTAGATATAAATGAAAACCGCCAACTTTTATATTTTTCAGCAATTAATTTCCAACATTTTCCCGTTTAACAATAAAGAGAAATTGAGACTAAAAATATTTCCTTTTTTTAAAAAAAAATAAAAATTTAGTCATTTCACTAACCCCTGAATTTTACTATAGTAATATCTTGGCCCCTAATGTTTGATGTTTTTTTTTTTTTTTTTTTTTTGAGTTAGACCACGAAATATCCTGAGTAGACCATAATTGTAGGAGTCACCTTTAAGTCCGTACCATTCTCAGACTAATCTCCATTCGTACCGGATTGGTCCAATTAAGAGGCAAAGTGCTGGTCAGACCTCTCATAAAGGACAAGACTGCACAACCACTCATGTCAACCAAACTAATTTTTTATGTGTTATTTCAAACCTCATAAAATGTCATTGTGTATATAAGTCCAATAACAAAAAATAAAATTCAAAAGCGACTAATTGTAATATAACTTATATTTTAAATTCTTATAATTGTTGAAGAAAAATTCTTATAATTATATACCCACTTTAATGGCCTGTTTGGTTGAGTGTAGTTTGGGAGGAATTGCAATTCATTGAATTGCAATTCAGTGAATTCTCAAACTACACTGTTTGGTTGCAGAATTGCAATTCCCTCCAAATGATGAATTGCAATTCATGGGGTACCCCATGAATTGCAATTCGGTGGAGAGGAGAGGCAATTTTGTTGGTGTAAAGACAATTTTGCCCCTCCTCCCGACCCCTTATTTTTTTTTTAAAATTTAAAATTATTATTATTATTATTCTTTTTTAAAGAATTATTATTATTATTATTATTATTATTATTATTTTTGAAGGAATTATTATTATTATTATATTATTATTAATATTATTATTATTTTTGAAGGAATTATTATTATTATTATTATTATACTATTATTATTATTGAAAGAATTATTATTATTATTATTATTATTATTATTGTTATTATTATTATTATTATTATTATTACTACTACTACTACTACTACAACATAAGGGCATTTTAGTTATTTTGTCGCTTCTTACCTTTCAATTCCCTGTACTCCTATTCCTGCATACCAAACACTGTAATTTCAATTCTTACTTTATTCATTGAATTGCAATTCCACCAAATTACAATTCTTTTCCCCCTAATTCCCTCCTCCCAACCAAACGCCCTGTAAAGATTTTTGTTGATATTTTGGATCATTTCCAAATTTGGTATAAAATGAGCCAATAAAGAGGGAGGATCCTCAGTTTTAGTAAAAAGTTCAAGTCTTAAAATGTTTAAGAGCTAACTATCTAAAAACATATGTATGTCTATTCAAATTATATTTTTAATTTTTATTCAATTCTTGTGTGCTAATAAATACATTTTACTTCAAATGTCTTCAAATGTTTTTGTTAAACAAAATTACCATATTAATACTCTTTGTTTTTTGGTAAATCCACCGGGTCTTTCTTCGTTCGAGTTCTTTCGAAATTTTTCCCTACAAAGAGAGCTCACTTGCCACTTGAGATACCCCATTGAGTTACCATATTAATACTATGTTATTATATGATGAACTCTAACATTAATAGCTAACTAAAAATGATAATACATCATTATAGTTTCCATATATAGAGGGTAGATCAGAGCCAATAAATTAACTTTTGTTTGCTATGAATTTGCACCAATTGCTTTTATAGATTTTTACATTTATGGGGTGTTTAATCAACTTTAATTGTTTGACGTGGTAAAATAACTAAAATGAATGTTTGGTAAGTTGAAAATGAAAAACATACTTTGCATAACTTGTTAATCTTGTGTGTTTTAGTTTAACCATTATGTTGAATTATTATTAACAACATATGTTTATTCTACTTTTAATGGATTTTATATTTGTAATATTTAATTGTTATTAACTATGGAGTATTTTTTTATAATTATAAAACTTAGTAATAAAATAAAAAGTAATAATTAAAAATAATTGATAATAATAATTATAAATTGTAAAAAAAAAAAAAGTTAAGTAAATAATACAATATACATATGCTCTAATAGATCATTTTACATGTAAATATGTAATCATCTAGGAGTCAATATCTAATTTACTAAACACATTTTTATAACCAACTAATACTATCAGCAGGTGAAAACAGCTAATACAATCAACTGTCGACTATCAAAATTACTAAACACTATAATTCAAAATTATTCAATTATCAATTTCTCTATTAAATATAAAAATCTCACACCATGAACTACCTTAGATTATTCATGTCGCACATTGACCTTTCATAACATTTATTTAAATTCACTTACCATGAATTTTATTTTTCGTCTAGCATTTTTCACCGGTTTCCTAGTTACCAAGATGACATGGCATCAGTGTATAGCTGATGTGGACCTTCTTTCATGTTACATGTTTAAATATTTAATTTTAAGATTTAACATCAATCCAAATGCAACACTAATCGTTCCGGCTTCGGCGGCTAACTCTCAACTTTAGGTCGTATAATGCATGTGACTTAGGATCGGAGAGCGTGGTGTATGCATTTTATATCTCCATGAAAAGGTGGTCATCCGACGATGACTCTTCTAAGAAAGCAGCGATGTCGAAGTGATAAATCTTCGCTAACGTTCGATAGGCCGCCTTGATCTCCCACGGCGACACGTTCTGCTTCACTCTCAGAACCTCATAGAGGCTCCCCAACCCTCTCATCTCCGCCGTCGGTGCCGCCTTGGCAATGGCTGAGGAAATCATCGGTCTTCGTAGCTCCGCTCCCGCAAATTGCATTTTTCGGCTTGATAAACATACCTACATTTAATTGAAATGATAATTATAAAATTAAAATTAAATTACTAATTGCTAAATTAGTAATAAATATAAAATTAAAATTAAAATTAAATATTACATTTACATTGCATAATTTTTTTTAAAAAAATAACAACAAAATTAAATTGGAAAATAAGATTAACAAAAAGAAGAAATAAAATAAAAGAATTGATTGTTGCTACTGCATAGCAATGGCCATAAAATTTTATTAAAAAAAATATAAAAAAAAACAAAACAAAACAAAAAGAATTCAGAGTGATCGCCAACTGGGGTCACTCTGAAAGTCTGAAGCGGCCATGTGGGCATGTACAGTGAAAAACATGTATCCTGCACTTTAAGTCAGCGTAACCTTTTTTTTTTCTTTTTCCTGTAAAAAACTTATTTTTGCAAGATGAAAAATCACACAAAAACCCAACTTTCCATTTGTTAACAAACCAGTTCTCCAATTTTTTCTGCTGCAAAAAACTCACAAAAATCACAAATGTGATTGCTCTTACAAGTGTGAGTTTTTGCACAATTTTCAATGGCGAAACCAAAAAAAAAAATTTATGGTGTTTACACATGAAATTCAGACTCTTTGAGTCTAAGATCTAAAGCCTATAGGTAATTTCCAATTAATGAAAGTAATTACTAATTTCATTGAAAGCTACCTAACAAGTTTTAGATATAGTGCAATAGATAGTTCTAATCGTAATGCAGAATATATGATATAAACATAAAGCCATAAGGACTCAAGCAATTGATAACCCAGTTCGGAAACTCAGTTCCAACATCTGGGGGGGCATCACTCTGGTTGTTCAACTCACCATTGATCAACAATATGAAATGTGCCAGCAAATACAATTGTATCTCACACAGTGACTCTAGAATTCCATCATAGCACCATTCTAGAGTTTAACCTTGAAGAGTTGACAAGAGCACGATCTCCCGATCTTCTTGTATTGAGGCTCCCCCTCAATAGCAGCGCAACATGCATTCCAGAGTGAAAACTTGCCCAACAGTTCTTATCTAGAAGTTGTATCTTGAATCAAAGATAAGCTTTGTCAAGATCTCTCTTAAGCTCTCATGAGGATCACTTTGTAGATTGTTTACTGTAAATTTTTCTCAACAGCTTCTGAATAAGAGTTGGCTCTTATTTAAACCTTTCAGAATCTTGAAACGGTTGTAACTCCAGCAACCGACTCTGAACATCTTGCAAGTTCTGGTTTAGATACTTGTTCATAATGTTGTCTCTGTCGTCTTCAATGTCTTCCAGACCTCTGAACTACTTACTGTACTAAATACAAGCCTTACCCTAAAGTGTACAAGATAGACCTACTGTAATTGAACTATCCTCTGAAGTATATGTAATATTGACACGAAACTTAGTACAATTAGGGAGTTCTAAACCATTTGTTTTAACACTTTTATTAACAATCTCCCCATTTGTATCAAGTTTCTTGACAATTTACAACTTAACATTCTAATATAGCAGAGATAGTTCAATAATAAGATCAACCAGTTTAACCAAAGTTTGAGTCCAAAAACACAAGGATGATCATTTCATTGGAAAAACAAATCAACTTGACAGACTAAGAACCTATTACAAAATGTGATATCTAACATATGCTGGAAAAAGATAATATCTTCAATGTGCCAGCACTTGGGATCTTAAAAACTTCACAAAAATAACAACTTCTTCAGAACTTCACAAAAAAACGTCTTCAAAAACTTCAAACTTCTTCAACCAACAAGTAACAAGTACAAGTAACACCAAGTAGTCCATCCAGTAACCAGTAACAATGATTAGAAGGTTTGTTTCTACTCCCCCTATTGCCAGGAACTTGTGAATCTGTAGCCACAAGATTCCTTAGTAGGACCAAGCAGAAAAGCAAACAAAGTTTTAGAAATAGAATCACTCGGATTTTGAAGACACAGCCTCTTGGCTGGTCGTAGTAGTCTCAGTAGCAGGTGGGTTGGCAGCAGTTGTAGTCTCATCAGTTGGTGCCCCGGACGGTTCAGCAGATGGTTCAACAACAGTAGTAGTAGCAGCAGCAGCAGTCTCTTGATCTCTTAGTCTCAACTACTCACGCAGTTGCATCTCAACTGATCTTTTCTCGACAAGAATCTGGATAATTGTGTTGAGGTCTTTAATGCTTCTGTCAAGGTGTTGTGCTGTGAGTTGGCTTGTGTATGGACGATCAATGTTCAAGGCTGGTCCTGAACTGCTTCCATGTTCTAGGAAAATGTCAAGCACATGTGATCCCTGTTTGAGCCTAGCATCAATCAGTCTGACTTGAGGAGGGATGGTTTTGTTCTATTGTTCCTTGATAATGCATCAATCTTTTGTGAATCCCACTTTAAGTTTCTAATCACATAATTGACTGATGCTGATCAGATTGGCTTTAAGGTCATGAACAAGCAACACCTTTTTTAAGGAAGGTAAACTTGCTACATTTAGAATACCAATTCCTTGAATGTCACCTTTAATTCCATCACCAAAGGTCACCTGTCCTGTATATGGGATTATATTTTTGAGATGATTCTTGCTTCCAGTCATATGACGTGAGCATCCACTGTCAAAGTACCATTTTGCCTGATCTTTTCCTTGTTGAACAGAATAACAGATTATATCTGATTTCCGTACACAGATTTGTCTACCAACAAGTGTGATCCACTTCTTTTAGAATTTCTCAAGTCTTTGATCACGGTAGAATCTATAACATTCAGGTCTTGTGTGCCCTTTAATATTGCAGTAGTGACATACAGGTGTATATTTTCTCTGAGTTCCCTATTTATGATTTACTTTTGACCCATATCCTGTGCTAGCAGGAACAAAAGAAGTGATCTGTGAGTTATAAGAGTTTTGAGAATACCCCAAACCATTTCGTATATTGGGTGATCTTCCAGCATCAAGAATTTGATTTAGAATTGATGTCGTGCTCATCATCTTGATTTGTTTTTTGAGAGTTTCCAATTCTGTAGACAACTACAGCACTTGTGAATGAGACACAGCTAGTTCAGAGTCTTTGTCAGCAGCTTGTTTTCTCAATGTTTCAAGATTCTTTTCTAGAAATTCATTCTTGGCAATAGTTGTGGTGTGTGACTTCAGCAGGATGTCCCATTTTTTGTATAGCTGAACATATGATTGTTCCAGTTCTTCATAGGGTAGTTTGTCAATATCATCATGATCTGAATCATTTTCTAGTTCCAAATGAGGTTCAAACATAGCAACTGTGAATGCAACAAAATTTCCTGAGATTTCTTCATCATCATCTTGAGTTTCCTCTGAACATTCTTCATCACTCTAGGTTGTTGCCTTCATAGATTTCTTCCTCTTAAGATAAGTAGCACATTCAGCCTGGATATGTCCAAAGCCCTCACATTCTCTGCACTGAATGCCCTTATTCTTGTTCTTGTTTTCAGAGGCTTGCCACTGATTTGAGCGTGATTGATTTCCCATCTGGCCAGTCTGATTTGATTTACCAGAGTTTTTCATGTAATTTGAGTTGGTTAGCTTGGCACCCGATTTTGATGATGTTGATGACGACGATGTAGTACTGTTCGATCGATTTGATTGGTTTTTACCTCCTCTGTTTCTTCGATTGATCTGTTTCAAGATCTTGGAGAAATTTCTGGTAATCATCGCAACAGCCTCATCATCTAGATCTTCAATTTCCTCTTTTGAGTCACATCCTTCAGTAATAAAGGCCACATTCTTGCCTTTTTTAGTGTTATTTTCTTGTAATAGAATGCCCATCTCATAGGTTCTCAGATTGCTCATCAATTCGGCGAAAAATTTCTTCTCCAAGCCTACACTTTCTTGGATTGCAGTAACTTTTATTCTTAATTGTATAGGTAGAGATCGAAGAATTTTTCTGACCAGTTTATCCGATGAAAAAGGTTCGCCTAACATTGGTGTCTTTGAGACTTGGTGTTTGTACACCACTGACTTCCAAGGGATTCTAAGTATTTTGTAGTCTATGTTTAAATTTTGTATCTAAGGCAACAAATAGCTATTTACATACTTGTAATTTATGATTCTTATAAGCAGAAATATTCCAACTTTACTAAATTGATTCTGATTTAAAGCAGGTCTTATTAGAGAGCAATTGTATAATACTTCCATATATATATATATATATATATATATATATATATATATATATATATATATATATATATATATATATATATTTACTATTATTATTTATTTTTGAATGAACTATTGCAGGTGGAGGAACAGAGAGGTGACCAACACTCTAAGACTAAATTCCATATTTAGTATTAAAACATTGTAAGTTGATACATACTTAATTTATCCTAGATATATTGTTTTGATAATGCTTTGCCACTTAGTAGTTAAATTATCTTTGATATTAACTTGTCTTTATTTGGCTATAAATGTTTGTTCATGATATTATGAGTATGTGTGTGTTTTCTTAGACTTGAAATTCCATATTTCATTATGGTATCTTACGTATGTAGATTTAGCAATCTAGATAAGGATTAGGTTCAACTTCTGACTTAATAGCTTGACTAATAATTTGATTCAATCTTCAACCTTCAATCTTGCTATCTTGATTACAATACCATTTCAGACTTGCATATCTTGATTCCTGCAAAAAATAAAAACACAATTCTACAAACAGTGCATTTTAAAGTCTACTTAAAGTTTGCCATCAGGCAGTTTTGGTTGTCGCAAATAAATACCAAATGTTTCAACATGTTTCATGCCCAAAAAGTGCATGAACAATGTTCTTGGTCAAACAACACTGCTTTTATCCTTGTGGTCACAGCAGAACACCAAAACCTTGCTTCATAAAACCACACCCTATCTGCCTCATCACTTAGATAACCCTGAAATTTAAGAGCATTATCTTAAATTAGTTTGTAGTATTCTACCAGTGAATGATTTTATCTTTTGTTTTAAATTAGTTTCTAGATGTTTACCTCATCAAAATCATCATCTCCCTCTCTTAAACTGCTACATGTGATTTTGGTATGTGGGCATGTATCATAGTGCCCTATAGACAGAAAAAATAACATTGTTTTTTATTTCAATATATACAGACTTAAAAACTTAGTTATTTACGCATTATAATGTAAAAGGAAATGTACCTCTTCTTCATGGAAGATAATTTCTTTGCTCTTGATTTCAGAAGAATCTCTTTTCCATCACTACTTAAACCTCCTTTCCATCACTACGTATTGCCGGACCACCCTTACCTTGATAGCGGTCGCTAGCAAGAACTTAAACACCCAAAGAGAACTGTGAATTTTGAAGAAATTTCTGGGTTATCGTTTGTTTGTATACGATAATTATACTTGTATTATATAGGCTTTAATTGTGCGTACATGTAAGAGTTCTGAACTAGGGATGTCAACGGGGCAGGGTGGGGACGGGGGCATACCCCCCATCCCCGCCCCCGACTTTCTACCACGCTCCCCGTCCCCATCCTCATCCCCGCCGGGGAAGGGAAAAATCTCCCCATCTCCATCCCCATGGGGATTATCCGGGGACGGGGAATCCCCGACCCCATTTTTAATTTATAAAAAGATAAACAATATATATACATACTCATCACAAATGAACTTCGAATATCAAATTTTCTTTGATGTTTTGCCCTTGGTCTATGGATATATATGCTATGCCTATATAATATACATAGTGGTGTACTTATAATATATATATGCTATACTTATATAATATACATGCTGTACGTATAATATATATATATATATATATATATGTAGTGATGTACTTATATAATATGGGTCACACTTGTGTGAGACCGTCTCACGGATCCTTATTTGTGAGACGGGTCGGGTCGGGTCAAAGCACCATGCAAATGTCATACTTTTTTGTGCAAATGTCATACTTATATGCTCAAATATAACACTATTCAAGAATACAATTTTTGTTACTTATAAGAGAAAAAGTAATACATTTTTCATAATAAGTAATGTTGACAAATGTCACTTACTTATAAGGGCAAATATAATATTTTTTTAGGAAAAATGTAATACTTTTAAATCGAAATGTAAAAGTATTGTATTTTCCTTTAAAAGTATTACATTAACTCTTATAAGTAACAAAAATTTTATTCATGATTAGTATTACATTTGAGCATATAAGTATGACATTTGTGCATGTAAGTGTTACATTTGCATCTTGACCCGAGATATAGTGCTTTTAATATATATAGTGCTTTACTTAAAACACACACACACACACACACACACACACAGATATATATATTCGGGGCGGGGCGGGGGGGGGGGGGGGGGGGGGT
>NC_044927.1:10483351-10503963 GCF_003576645.1 Ipomoea triloba
GGGGGGGGGGGGGGGGGGGGCGGGGGGAGTACTCCCCATCCCCGGCGGGGAATTGAATATTCCCCCATCCCCATCCCCGTTCCCCTATTTTTGTCCCCATCCCCGTCCCCATCGGGGCGGGGAGTCGGGTTCCCCGTCGAGTATGTGTACAATTGACATCTCTATTCTAAACCTATATTAATTTTCATAGTATTAATTGCTGTCGTCGATTCGATCGATTCGCTTTTTTAAACAAACGTGCTGCGGCTATTAATCTAGGGCTGCAATTAATACTCTTTCCTTTCACATGTCTACCGTCTTTAAATTAAATTTTTTAAAGATGGTTTTAAAAGGGCAAAAATACAATCCACTTCCCATTCTAAACGGCAGCGTTTCGTGGTGGGCAGGAATTTTGGCCAAAGATGCATTTACTGCTTTCTTCTGGCTTTTTTATATTAGAGGATGTCTTCTCAATTCTGAAACACTGTTTTGAATTCTCAATTCGTTCGACTTTTATCAATATCTCTCTTTAGATATTCTTCCAAAATTTAGATCTGCACCGACAATTATTCCAATCCAGTGAGTGTTCTTTACTCGGATCTGATTTCTTTGTTATCCGTCTCATTACTCCTGATTATTGAGATGATTGGATTTTTAAGCTCGTATTGTTAGCTTAACTGATGCTTGATTGCAGATCTGCATTGTAGATTTTGATTAACGATGCATTAACAACCTCGTAGTTTTTTTTACTGTTTATTCTGAGTGTTTCTTTGGATTTATGCTGATATCTGTATGGAGTATGGAGCCAAGAATGATATGTGATATTGACTGCAAAAAATGCTTAGCTGCACATTTAGATTAGTATGTTGGTTAAGTGTTAAGTTAAAATGATTAAAGAGTGTTTGGATTGTTTACCATCCAAATTGTGGCCCATTGTGGTAGTCTTACAAAATATCCTCCATTACATCAGACGGGGAAGGTTCTTTAGAGTGCTGTCTAAATTTCTTTGCTGAGAGGCTTTGATATCAGTAATATGATTATCATGTATAAGATGTGAATGTGTTAAATATTACGGAGTATTTTTTTTTTTAAAGTTAGTGGAATTCAACTGTATGAGTGTCTTTTTTTTTTTCCTGGTTTATTGGATGTTTTGATTAATTTCTATCTTTCCTTACACAGTGATGTTGCTATGTAGTGGTTGTGCAGAGAAAGCACTATTCTATCCGCATACTAATTAAGTTCCTCTATTTTAGTTGAGCAGATATTTTTAAGCGTGTCCTTAATTAATGATCAGTGTTTACTATTGATAACCCTCAAGTTGTTCTGATGGTTAAACATTTGACTGAACAGGTTTTTCATCAATCGCAAAGACCGATAGTCAAAAGAATCTAACAATTATCAATCAATATAAATCGTGGATCTTGGAGTGAACTCATCTAGTTATGAGATTATTTCAGTATTTATAAGAACTGAAGTCAAAAGGTGAAGCTTTTTATATTCTGTTGAGGATACTAAAGCTACATAAAAGATGAGAGGGAGATCTGATGGAGTGCAGAAGAAGCGCCTTTTAACTTCTGTTGGTGTTATTGCAATCTTTCTCGTTTTTCTTTATGTGTATTTTGGCTCTAAGAGCAGTGGTGAGTCTGCCCTAGAGTATGGCAGCCGGTCTTTGAGGAAACTAGGATCTTCTTACTTGGGTGGAGATGATGATGGTGATGTTAAGCAAGATGAAAATTTTGGTCTGGAAGATGGCAATGATGGCGTTGTCCTGAAAAGCTTTCCTGTAAGTTATATAACAGTAACAGTTTTGTGGCAAGTACTCTCCTCCATCCACATCATGTAGCTTGTAAAGCAAAACAACAAATCACTATTTTTATTGTATATAGTGATCAACTTGTTTAGACAGAACTTGTTTTAAGTTTCATGCATTTCCATTTTTTTGCTTTTGAAGGTTTGCGATGATCGACATTCAGAACTAATTCCCTGCCTAGACAGAAATCTCATATACCAAATGAGATTGAAGCTGGACCTATCTTTGATGGAGCACTATGAAAGACATTGTCCTATGCCTGAAAGGCGGTTCAATTGCCTGATTCCTCCCCCTGCAGGATACAAGGTGAGAGAGTATGCTAACATAGTAGCAAGAAGGTTTCTAATTTCAGAATTCTCTTATTCTAATGTAAATGAGTCATCTTTTATTTATTTATTTTTAAATATTTTGGTGCAATAATAGATACCTATTAAGTGGCCGAAAAGTAGAGATGAGGTCTGGAAAGCAAACATACCTCATACGCACCTTGCTCATGAGAAATCAGATCAGAACTGGATGGTTGTCAAAGGTGAAAAGATTATATTTCCAGGAGGAGGCACTCATTTTCACTATGGAGCTGACAAATATATTGCTTCAATTGCAAATGTAAGGGATTCAAACCTATATTTTGGCTAAGTATTAACAATGAAAAGAAAATTAAGAATGTCCGTCCAAACACTGACTGTGTCTCATTCTGGTGGCCCAATTTGCAGATGTTGAACTTTTCAAAGAATATCTTGAACAATGAGGGGAATATACGAACAGTTTTTGATGTTGGTTGTGGTGTTGCTAGTTTTGGAGGCTATCTTCTTTCATCCAATATAATAGCAATGTCCTTGGCACCAAATGATGTGCATCAGAATCAGATCCAGTTTGCCTTAGAAAGAGGAATTCCTGCATATCTTGGTGTTCTTGGAACAAAGAGACTTCCTTATCCAAGCCGTTCATTTGAATTTGCTCATTGTTCTCGTTGTAGGATTGATTGGTTGCAAAGGGATGGGATCCTTCTTCTTGAGTTAGATAGGGTTCTTAGACCCGGAGGCTATTTTGCCTACTCATCCCCTGAAGCATATGCTCAGGATGAAGAAGATCTTAGAATATGGAAACAAATGAGTGCACTTGTAGAACGCATGTGCTGGAGGATAGCTGCTAAAAGGAACCAAACAGTCATTTGGGTTAAACCTTTAGATAATGACTGTTACATGGCAAGAGAACCAGCTACTCAGCCACCTCTCTGCCGATCTGACGATGATCCAGATGCAGTGTGGGGTGTTCCAATGGAGGCATGCATAACACCTTATTCTGACCGTAAGTGTCTTGTGCAAAATGTCGTCCCTTGAAACTTTTGAATAAGATTAATGCCTTTCTTATTTGTATTTCCATTTATTTGCCTTTTTTTTTTTTAATTAGATGACCACAAAACCAAGGGAAGTGGATTGGCACCTTGGCCAGCTCGATTGATCACACCTCCTCCTCGGCTTGCTGATTTTGGGTATTCTAATGAAATGTTCGAAAAGGATACGGTAATCCCTACTTATCAGTATGTTGACTGCTCATAGACATTTGTAATTACAAGAAATAAATACTAGAAACCTAAATGTATACTTCATGCACAGGAACTCTGGCGGCGGAGGGTTGATAGTTACTGGAGGATTTTGAGTCCCAAAATTTCATCAGACACTGTGAGGAATATTATGGACATGAAGGCAAACTTGGGTTCATTTGCAGCTGCTTTGAAGGAGAAGGATGTATGGGTAATGAATGCTGTCCCCGAAGATGGACCCAACACACTCAAGATTGTATATGATCGAGGCCTGATTGGCACAATTCATAACTGGTATGTGGATAAACTATTGTTTATAACCATCTTGTTATATTTCCAACACTAACAAATTTGTGCCCCAAGTTTTACCTTTTGGTATTGAGTGCAAATGTATACTTGGCTGACAATTGATGTTCGTGTATTCCCTTTTCGTATGCAGGTGTGAAGCCTTTTCAACATATCCTCGGACATACGATTTGCTCCATGCTTGGACTTTATTTTCTGACATTGAGAAGAAAGGTTGTAGTGGTGAGGATCTGCTGCTCGAGATGGATCGCATTCTAAGGCCCACTGGTTTCATTATCATCAGGGATAAACAGCACGTTATTGATTTTGTGAAGAAGTATGTGCATGCATTGCACTGGGAAGCGGTCGGAACATCTGATTCTTCTTCAGATCCTGATCAGGAGGGAGATGAAGTCGTGTTCATCGCCCAAAAGAAACTATGGCTGACAAGTGAGAGCATCATAGCTACAGATTAGAAAACGGCATTTCCCCAAGCCATTTTAATCCTACCTTTGGGAATCAAGAAGCGCCCCCAAGGCCCAGGAGATATCGATTTCGTTTTGCAGCACACGTTATTTATTTCCCAATCTGGTTTTCTTTAACCCCAAATGTTCTATTTTGCTCCCATGTTTTGGTTTAGTTGATAACTTATATAGCTGAATAGACAAGATGCATTTACAGGCCATTCTTCATTAACTGATCTGTGTGATATTGCTGTCACATACCAGTCAATTATTGTGTTATTTATATAGTCTTCTTTTTATTGTTGCTATATGTTTTGGTACCCAAAATAACAACTCTTGTTAATTACTGTGCTTGTAATATTGGTTTCAAAAAACTGTGAGCTTGTAATATATTGTACTCCGTAGTATATATTTTTGGACCCGAGCTTTTTTGTCGAGATAAGGATAAGTCTTGAGATTTCTTATATAGAACTTTATATTTTTCAAATTGGGATAAAGATATGTTGGACAGAGGTCGATGAAGAGCTAAGTTTAATATTATATGACTTGAAGGATTGTTGGGTGGAGGTTTTAAGGAGTCAAGTTCAGTCGACGAAGAGCTAAGTTTAACATTATATGACTTGAAGGATTGTTGGGTGGAGGTTTTAAGGAGTCAAGTTCAGTCGACGGTTCTTAAAGGGTTAAGTCAAGTACCTTGTTTATCGAAAATGTGGCGGATATAAGAAAATAAAGTTATATCTTTGTTAGTAGCTATAGTTTTTGGTGTAGTAATAAACACTTGATTCAATTCAATCATTATATTATGAACCATGGTGCACTTTGTAAGGTGGATCATTGACATAAGGTACATTTTTAATATGCTAAAGTTTCATTTTTAATATATTTGATAATTTTTTTTGAAGATTCATTATTTGTGTATTAAAGGTTCATTATTTAGCATACTAACTACTAATAAATCTTCATTATATTAAAATTGAATATTTATTTATGATTCAGAATATAATTTGTATAGAAAATTCATATGGTCGCGGCAAATTATTCTGTGGACCTAGGTCCAAAATACCCAATTTAAATACTGAATATTCACAATTTGAATTGTGGACATTCAATAGGTAAATTGTAAACATTTAGTATGTAAATTGTGATGGATCCACCTTGCAAGGTAGACCCGGATCTATGGTATAACTATAGACAGTTTGATGCAGGTGGACCCGGGTCTATGGTATAACTATTGACAGTTTGATGCACCTATCACTATTCACTTGAAATTCACTGTTTTTTAAAGCCCATGTGCACCTCAAATTTTGAATATTCACAATTTACCTTTTAAAAATTCACAATTTTTATACTATGAACACACAATGTGAATGTTCACAATTTATATGTTTTGACTTAGAAACAAAATTTATATTCTAGAAGTTCACAATTCTAATACTAAAAATACACAATTTAAGGCTCTTGCTCCATGGTATAACAACTCAACTGTCAATCAATAATTGTTGTACAGCAAAAGACTTAAACGTGGCTGATTTTGAGACAAATGCTAAGTTTGGGCTATCGGGCTTAAACCAACTCTAAGAGCACCCTTATTAGTGCATATTTGTTGGATAATGTCAGTGAGAGAGGGTGATATGGAAGAGAGAGAAGAGATGAAAGAGAGGAAATTACATTTGCAGAAGAATTGGGTTATTTGTGGTCCCTAGGAAGAGAGAGAAAACATCTGCAAATCACTTTATTTCGCGTGATGGAAACGGAGCGCACCATGGCGCCCAGGAAGCGCGTATAATGCTGAGGGCGCGTAGAATCCTTTTTTTAATTTATTTTGTAGATCTGACATTTTTTTGTTTGTTTTGTTTATTTTTATTTTTTTCCTTATCTTTCATCTTCTCTCTCCTAGTCATACTTGCAAAAACCCCTAAAAAACTACAACTGATATGGATGCTCTAAGGAATAATATCACCCTTAGATATTCTTGTACAACCAATAATTGTTGTATGGAAATAGACTTAAAGGTGGCTGTCCAATCGATATATCCACGTAATCATAATTTACATTGAAATATGAACTACGAATATACACATGTTTATTTTTATTGTGCTACTAGTATTTTATATGTGCAATGCGTAAAAGTATATATTCAATATTAATACTTAATATTAAATCTTAATTAAATTAAAATATTTTTTAAGTAATAGTGTGGGTTTATAAATAAATAAATATTTATTTATTTATTTATAATTGTAGTGTTTATAAATTAAATATTTTTAAATAATAGTGTGTTTATTTATTTATAATTGTAGAATTCATATTAATATTATTCAAGTAAGAATTAAAGAAATGATACATGACTAAATATAACTATGGTAATATTTAATTAAAATCTAAATGAATTCAAACTTACCATTGAAGATTGTAAGAAAAAATATGAAATAAATTACAAATAAGTCATCGTACTATTTGGGAACAAGCAATTAGGCCATCGAACTCGAATAACTCCCAAATAAGCCATTGAACATGAAAAAACAAAGCAATTAAGCCACTAAAACTGAAAAAAAAAAAAAGAGCAATTAACCCATTTTTAAAATTTTCAGCGACAACTTCCGTCACCGGCAATAATTTTCGGCGACCGACGACGACCGAGTTATCGCCGGTCGCCATATCCTACGAGGGCGACCATTTCTGGTCGCCCTCGCCGGCGAAGGTGACCTTTCTGGTCGCCCTCTCCGGGGGAAGGCGACCAGATGACCAAAAAGGTGCCGGAGTTTTCGCCGAAAATTTTAAAAATGGGTTAATTGATCTTTTTTCGGTTTCAGTGGCTTAATTGTTTTGTATTTCCGAGTTTAGTGACTTATTTGGGGGGTTATTCGAGTTCGATGGCCTAATTGCTTGTTCCTAAATAGTACGATGGCTTATTTGTAGTTTATCCCAACAAATATTGTGTATGCATGTGCATGGTAATAATAATGTTAAAAGATAACAGAAGTTATAACGGTAGGGATATTTTTGTCCACAAAACTATGTAGTACAACTTTTATAACATAAGGTACAAAAAAAATTAACAGAAAAACCGGACATAAACTAGGAATATAACCTGGATTGGAACTTATTATGTTTTTAGATATAACATATAGGTTCATTGTTAATAAATTTATTACGGAGTATATTTTAAATCAAATTTATTTTTAGTGTATTATTTAAAAATAATATGAGGAGTTAATATCATCATAAGTCCTCCGAGCGCAAATTATACTGTGGACCATGGTTCACAATGCATTGCGGACCATGGTCATGGCTGATACTGCAGTTGTGTTGAACGATACTGTTAACTGATACTGTAGTTGTGTTGAAAGGGAACTGTAGTTGCGCGGAATAGAGGTCGTTTCATCAGTTCAACACACTGCAGTATCAGTTCAACACAACTGCAGTTCCAGACGGATGAAATGGCCTTTGTTCCACGCAACTGCAGTTCCCTTTCAACACAACTGCAGTATCAGTTCAACACAACTGCAGTATCCGTTCAACACAACTGCAGTATCGGCCATGGTGCATGGTTTAACGACTGTCCTCCGAGTATAGTGTTTATCCACGCTTAGTTCTAAACTTTTAAATTGATTACTCCTGGTCTTTCGACTTTCAAATTGTTACCATCAATAGTCCAAGTTAATCACCAATGATCCTTCAACTATTAAATTTTAACCAGTCATGGTCCTTTCAAGAGGACCGCGACTGGTTAAATTTTGAAAGTTGAAGGACCATGGGTGGTTAACTTGGACAACAAATGGTTAAATTTGAAAGTCGAATGACCACAAATGATCAATTTGAAAGTTTAGGACTAAACGTGGCAAACTCACTATACTCGGAGGACTCTATGTGGCATTAACTCATAATATGAGATATGCTAAAATGAATCTATAGTGTATAAAAATAAATATTTGTCAAGAATTCACCTTATAATGTGAAGTGTGAAACATGGTCTACAATTTAATTTGTCTACCAATCTGTTTTTGGAAATTGAAAGATTGGACTTTGACAAATGTTAAGTTTGGTCTTTTGAGTTTAAACCGTTCATGTAACCAACTCTAAGCAATAAAATTCATTGCTTATTTATAAATGTCAATTATTTATTTTCTGTTATAAATAAAATAAATATGGACATTATTAGTATAACAGACGTAACGATCCGTCATTAAATCTGTCATTATTATATCCGTTATAAATATAATTATATATGTGTTGATATGTATTTGTATGATGATGCTAGTGAAATGGAATTCTGACTCTTCTCCCTATAATTTTGTCTCTACTCTCTATATTTATTCTATATACTATTTTGCTATTTCTCTGTTTTAACTTATACTTTGAAATTACTTACAATTCACTGGTTATGAACTAACATGCCAACAAGCACAACTAACCATCTACAACATTTCCTTAAAAATTGACTTATATAAAATTTGTTTTAGTAGAATGAAGTCATATATATATATATATATATATATATATATATAAAAGTAAAATTTAAGAAACTTTTAAACGAAAGTTTAGAGATTCGAGTCAAAAAGAAAATTCAAAAACAAAGATGGCCCAAACACCACGTTAACGTTACATAAGTATCGACAATAACATATTTGGAAGTTCAAACAAAACTAGACACATCGATAACTCCTGTCTTTCACTCTTTGCGAAGTGATAAACTTTTCTTCACATAATCCAAAAAAGGAAAATTGAAAATAAGGATAGATATTTCCCACATTTAAAACTTTTCTTGAAATTTAGGTTCGTGCATATATATTAGTAAAAAAAAATATAAAAAAAAATAGGACACGTTTGCCAAGACCTTGTGGTCTGGCACCCGGTTGCAGTCTCATATGGAAGGAGGTGAGTTCAAGTCTTAGTGGATACGATATTGACTCTTTGTGTTTCAATAGGTTGAGAAAGTAGTTATGAACAAATACTACATTGTAACAGAATCAGTAGTACTCAAAAAAATATAACTTAGTTGGTAATCCATAATGAGTAAGAAGTATTTAGATCTTGATTATTGAAAGAAAATAAGTCTTCAATGACCTTATTATAACAAAACTTTTTGAAGGGTGCAAGCATACTAGGCCAAAATTATTGCGTAGACCACGATCCAAAACTACATCGTTTTGATGTTTTAAAAAATAAAATTTTCGCTCTACTCGTGTGTTAGAATAATAAATATTATGTGGTAAGATAATGTAATAATGTACTTTATGTGTTAGAATAATAAAATTTATGGGGTGAGATAATGTATTTTATGAGTTAGAATAATGTACTTTATGTGTTAGAATATTGTATTTTATGAGTTAGAATAATGTATAATATACTTTATGTATTAGAATAATGAAATTTCTAGGATAAAAATGTATTTTATGAGTTAGAATAATGTACTTTATGTGTTAGAATAATGAAATTTCTAGGATAAAAATGTATTTTATGAGTTAGAATAATGTACTTTATGTATTAGAATAATATATTTTATGAATTAAAATAATGTATTTTATGTATTTTTGGACTAAAGTCCACACGTAATAATGATTGGAATACTAAGGGGCGCAAATTTTACTATGGACCACGGTCCACAATGCATGGTGGTCCATGCATCAAAATGACGACGTTTTGATTAATGAAAAAGCAATAGAAACGGCTATGTTCTGTGCCGTTAACTCTGTGTGTATAATATATTCAGTTTCATTTAATATACAATGCAATCCCCTTTCAACACAACTACAGTTTCTTTTCGATATAACTACAGTTTCACTCGACATTATACACTCAAATATGTGAAACTGTTATTCAGTTTTCTTTCAACACAACTACAGTTTCTTTTATAATACACTGTAGTTTCCTTTCAACACAACTACAGTATGATTTCAATATAACTACAGTTTCATTGGACAATTTACACTCAAATTGATATTTGATAGAAAAGATTAAAAAAATAAATAAATAAAAAAAGAAAAAAAAAAAAGATATGACTCTCCCCTTTTTTGTATTATGCCGTGAAAAAGATTGTACTCAAATAATCAAGCTTCCCTAGCTTTCATGACCCCTTGTGAATTGTAATGGCACATGAGACGCCCTATATGAGGTTTTTTTTTTTTTTTTTTTTTTTTTTTTTTTTTTTTTTTTTTTTTTTTTTTTTTTTTTTTTTTTTTTTTTGTGCAAACAACCCTATATGAGGTTAAAATTGTGTGTTTTTTTTTTGATACACGTTATTATTTTGTGTGGGGTACTCTATATTTTTCTATAATAATGCTATGTGACATCATACTATTTTCACCTTTACCTTTCAATTATTTCTCTAAGGGCATCCATATCAATGGATATTGAAGAAATAATAGTACAAAAGTTGCAGAGTTATTGCCACCTAGTAGGAGAGAGGGAATGAGAGAGAGAGAGGAAGAGAAGCATCTGCAAGAGGTTGGGATATTTCAGAAAATGGGACCCAATGCTTATTAATGGCAGCTGCACTGCCTTCGCGTGGAAGTCACAGATCTGCCCACGGCACGCGCCTGAGATTTACTTTTTGAATTATTTTTTTTAAAAAAATCAGTTTTGTTTTTTTTATTTTTATTTTTCATCCCCATTTTCTCTTTCCTAATCACACTTACAAAAACTCCTCAGGAATCACGAAATAACCCTATTGATAAGGATGATCTAATGCTTTCGTGTCACATTGTTGTGTCTTGTGTCAGTGTGTGGATAAGGCTAGGCCAGGGAGCTAAGAATGAGATTCAACAAATCTTAACATGCATCCTCAAAACTTTTGTCCTTCCCTCAACCAGAGTGGAAAAATAGTACGGAGTACAACTTTGCATTTAAATATTATAATGTTGTGTCCATTAATTAATGCTAGCTCTTTTTTTGTTTTGTGTTTTTTTTTATATGATATTTTGATATTTACAGGAGGATTCGTTGGAAGGAGGAAATAAAGGAGAAATAAATTGTAATTTTGTGATAAAAAAATAAAATGAAAATTTAAATTAAATTGTTTGGTAAGTAAGAATATAATGATTGCGAATTAAAAGGAAAGGAGTGAATAAATACAAAAATGTATTTGTATAATAATTATATAATATTAATAACAACAATGGCAAAATAGTAATTTACATACGTTGAAATTACGATTTCACAAACTGTAGAATTGTAATTTTACGAAATTGCAGTTCTCTCTAATCAAACCATGGAATTGAATTGTAGTTTCATGAAGTTTGGTAAGAATGGAATTACAACTTCGTCCTACCAAACACGCCTCATTGCATTTCTTTGATGCTATATTTAGATCTTTGAGTCAGACTCAGAGTGATCATTTATCAAATACTGACTCTGGTTCTCTAATGAATGAAGAGCCGAGAGTAATTTACTTACGAAACTTCATTTACATTCATAAAAAGTATCTACTGAATTATGAGTTCAATACACTCTGTTTAGCGGAAAGACGGATATTCCTTGCTTATTATCAGACAATACAAACCTCGAATCGTTTTCATTACCCATCTCCTAACCTACCCTTTTCGCTCCGCTTACCCCTATCCCCTTCTAGGGGTATTTTAGTGATAGGTTCTATAAAAACTGGACGATCCTATTTGGTCAAATACCTAGCAACAAACTCCTATGTTCCTTTCGTTACAGTATTTCGGAACCGGGACCTGGTTAAGGTTTCTGATGATGATAGTGATGATGATTTTGATTCTGATAGTGATTCTGATAATGATTTTTATAGTGGTGGCAATATTGACGAAGAAGACGATGTTTATCTTGATATGATTGACGATATTGATGATAGTAAGGAAATTGAAGAGATTTGTGGTATTGACGTTACTGATGTGGTTTACGAGATCGCTATCGCCCGTGCCCTTGAGGCGGAGCAGGAGTTTGAAAAGGTGATAAATGAGGCTGTGGATCTGCTAGAACCGGAACACAGAGACCCTTTTTTTATCAACCTTCAATTCGAATTAGCAAAAGCAATGTCTCCTTGCATAATATGGATTCCAAACATTCATGATCTGCATATGACTGAGTCGAATTCCTTATCTCTTGGTATATTAGCGAACAATCTCTCCGGGGATTATGAAAAATGGGGTTGGTCCACTCTATTAATGGACAATTTCTCCGGGGAAAGAGGGGATTTGGAAAAAGGTTACACTGGAAATATTCTTTTTATTGCTTCGACCAATATTCCCAAAAAAGTGGATCCTGCTCTAATAGGCCCGAATAAATGAAATACATGCATTAAGTTACGAAGGCTTCTTATTCCACAACAACGAAAGTACTTTTTCACTCTTTCATATCCCTACTATATGAGGGATTGAACTTGGAAAAGAAAATGTTCGATACTAATGGATTGGGGTACATAACCTTGGGTTCCACTATAGGAGATCTTGTAAGACTTACCAATGAGGCCCTATTGATTGGTATTGCAGAGAAAAAAGATATTCTAGACACTAATCTAATTAGATACGCTCTTTTTCGAAAAACTTTGACTTTGCGATCCCCGGCAATGTCGGTTCAGGATCATGGGATCCTTTTCTATCAGATAGGAAGGGCTGTAGCACAAAATGTACTTCTAAGTAATTGCCCCATAGATCCTATATCTATCTATATGAAGAAGAAATCATGTAACGAAGGGGATTCTTATTTGTACAAATGGTACTTCGAACTTGGAACGAGCATGAAGAAATTCACGATACTTCTTTATCTTTTGGGTTGTTCTGCCGGATCGGTCGCTCAAGATCTTTGGTCTTTACCCGGACCCGATGAAAAAAATGGGATCACTTCCTATGGACTCGTTGAGAATGATTCTGATCTAGTTCATGGCCTATTAGAAGTAGAAGGCGCTCTGGTGGGATCTTCACGGACAGAAAAAAATTGCAGTCAGTTTGATAATGATCGAGTGACATTGCTTCTTCGACCCGAACCAAGGAGTCCCTTAGAAAAGCTGCAAAATGGATCTTGTTCTATCCTTGATCAGAGATTTCTCTATGACAAATACGAATCGGAGTTTGAAGAAGGCGCCCTTGACCCGCAACAGATAGAGGAGGATTTATTCAATCACATAGTTTGGGCTCCTAGAATATGGCGCCCTTGGGGCTTTCTATTTGATTGTATCGAAAGGCCCAATGAATTGGGATTTGGAAATTGGTAATAATCAATTAAGTAACAAGTTCAATCCTTTTTTATTTGTTTTCAAGGAAGATTTCATTGTTTGAGATCCTGCGCTACCTGCTCTTTTCTCCTATAAATTAAAATGCATAACCAACAAAGAACAATACCCAGGTGATAAAGACCGTGGGATAGGCGTAAGTGTGTACGCAGCGATTTAGGTGAAGAAGGAATACAGGGATCAAGTTAAAACAAAGCAAGACGCGCATAGATTCCGCCTAAGAGGAATTAGGAGCTAACTGCAGAAAAGCTATAAGGGTAAAGAGCTTGTCTCAGCAAGTGATTGGGATTGCCGACGAGGTCTAGAGCTTGAAGCTCGCTTTTCACTATAAAGTAAAGCACGGTGCTAGAAAGAAGGGCAGTGGAAAGGTTTTTGGTAAGACAGCCTGCCCGACAGAACTAATGGGCAACATGTCTGCTCATTCATGTCCACCTTTAGAGGGAAAAAAAGAATCCATTGAGTGGTAAGTGTAAAATCCCCCCGGCAAGATGCCTAATATTTATAATGCTCCGGTAGTTCAAGGGCGAGACAGTGTTGATGAACAAATGAATGTGACTTGCGAGGTACAGCAATTATTGGGAAATAATCGAGTTAGAGCTGTAGCTATGAGTGATACAGATGGTCTAATGAGAGGAATGGAAGTGATTTACATGGGAGCTCCTATAAGTGTTCCCGTCGGTGGATCGACTCTGGGACGAATTTTCAACGTGCTCAGAGAACCAGTTGATAATTTAGGTCCCGTAGATACTCATACAACGTCTCCTATTCATATATCTGCGCCCGCCTTTATACAGTTAGATACAAAATTCTCTATTTTTGAAACAGGAATTAAAGTAGTAGATCTTTTAGCCCCTTATCTCTATATTTACATTATATTGAGCCGTTTGGCTTACTTTTAGTTATCTCCAATTATAAGGATCTAGGTTGCATAAAGAAAAAAAAAAGATCAAATAACACAAGAATGGAAAAAAAAAAAAAAAAAAAAAGAAGCATTAATCATTGAAAATTTTTGTACAACATAGATGAGAAGAATACATGCAAAGAGTCTATAGTACCCCAACTTAAACACATAGACCTCTCATTCTGTGATAACCACTCCGTGCCATTATATTACAATGTCATTGAGCCTTGTGAGTAGGACTTAATTACGTAACTAACAGCAAATTATATTACAACTTGTAATGTAAATACTTTACTACAAATTGTTCATTTCACAACGAGATAAAATACACATTTTTTTTTTACATTAAAAAGGAAAAAAGAAAGAGAGAAAATGAAAAGGAATAATTAGGTACTAGTATATTAGGAAATCGTCCATGTCGTCGGAGTCGATGAATTGGGTCATATCCATTGTGCCGCCGGAGGAGATGACGTCCCCGTAATCAGACGCCGACGACAGCGGCGCCACGTGGCCGGCAGCATCGGACGGCACGAAACAGTCGGAGGTGGAGGATCCGATGCGGCTGCTATGGGGATTGTACTCCTTGCTTTCGTGTTTGATGGAGGAAGAAAATGTGGGAAGACAAGTGTACATGTCACTTTGACTGTTTTGCCCAAAGCAGAGTAGGACAGAGGCGTCCTCGGGCTGCAGGAGGATCTGAGGGCAATTCTGGAAATTCCTGCATGTGTGCTTCCCTAGGTATGTTGTACGGTACAACGGAGGATCCTCTTCAATTTGTTGGACCTGTTTGGTTGCTTGGCAATTCTGGTCGAATTTGTGGGTGCACCTAAAGTAATTCCTGCACATATCATTATTATTATTATTATTATTATTATTATTATTATTATTATTATTATTATTATTATTAATTTTATTTTCAATAAACTAAAATTCAAACAAAAACATAATAAGATGGAATTTATGAGAATAAATAATAATAATAATAATAATAATAATAATAATAATAATAATAATAATAATGAAGTGAAATGTAAAATAGACCTTGGATATTTGGAATTAAGAATCACTTTTTGTCCATACTTCCTCCATGCATGACCATCATCTACCAAATTTGGGGATTCTTTGATTTGTGTTTCACAAGCTTTTCTGCACAAAAAAATATTCATATAATTTATTAGACAACAAATAATTTCAAAAAAAAATGTTATTTATATACAAAAAATTAAAACATATACAATAACTTTATATGATTAATTTTTATGAAATTAGTTAATTCAAAAAAAAATTACTCCTTACTAAATTATTTTTATAAATAATTTAATTAAACTATGATCTAAGATATATTTTATATCATAATATCTGATACAATTAAATATGGAGTATATATAATTATACTCAATATTGTCCGAGGCATCGAGTGGCACTATAAGTTGGAATAAATTAATAAGATAACAATTAATAAAAATATTTTGGGTTTCAAAAGAACATTATTTGAAGGGAAAAAAGTGTTAGTTTTAATTTGAAGGCTAAAATAGTTACCTCCTCTTGTAGCATCCTCTCCGATCTTTCACAAAAGCCTTGCAGCTACCACTGGAATCCTCCGATCTCCGGCCGTCGTAGCACGGCGAGCTGGGGTCGCCGGCGCCCTGGGAAACCTCATCGGTGTCGATCGACGACTTATTAAGAATCCAAAGGGTCTTGTTGAAAGTTCCCAAGATTTGCCGCAGTAGATCGTCGGCAACCTTAGGGTCCTTTAACGAGTCCCTTAGTTGGTTGGTTAACTTCTGGCCACGAATCAACTCTCCGATGGCCCTTTTCCAATCTTCGGCCATGTTTTCCGGCGAAGGGGATTGCATGTGCTGGGATAACTTGTACTGTACTACTCCACTAAGCAAGGAGTGAAGTAGAGTGGTGGAAATATTTATGCGTGTCAAGAAGATGATAAGATGAGTTTAAGAGCCATAAAACGACAACGTTAGTCCAGTAAAATTCTAGGAAAATCAGATGGAGCTTGCCTGGATGATTCGTAGAGCCCAAGATTCCCACTCCCCCACCGGCACCTTTCAATGGGTGATCACACTCGACTCCTGATTAGTGCCAGTTCGGATCAATGCCGTTGCTGAGAAGCGGGTGAAGTGACACGCGCTGATCGGAGCGTCTGATGACAACATTAGCATTACAAATGACGTATCTTAGGCATTGTCATCTTTGTGTCGTAATCCACGTGACAGCATGGGGCCCCGGCCTTCATTTCCATCTTGATAGTAATTTCACTTTTAATTACTAGTAACTAGTACACCCTTGTTTAAAAAAAAAAAAAAAAAAAAAAGTAACTCGTATTCGCTCCATCCGATTTTATGTGTCTGATTTGGTTAACGAGGTTTGACAGAAATAATTTATAATTTAAATTTTTATAATATTAAGTTTATTATTAATATACCAAATTTATATATTTAAAAACTATATTGAAAGTACTATTAAACACAACAAATTAAATTTAAAAATAAGTAAAAAATAATAAAGAAAATAAACAAAGAAGAAAGAATTGGTTTGACCAATGAATAGCAAGTAAGAAAGATAAAATGAGATAGAGAGAGTATCTTTTTTTTCTAGTAACTAGTAATTGTTTTTTGTTTTAAAGAAAAAAGCATGGTTGATCAATAATTAATGATACCGTCTCACGGATCCTTTTCTATTAGATAAGTCGGGTCAATATGAAATGCAATACTTATACTAACAAATATAATATTAAATTATGAATAAAATTTTTATTACTTAGATTAATTTCTACTATAGAAGACAGTTTTAAGTCTATATACTATACTCAGATTAATTTCTACTTCATAAGACCGGCCTAATTAAGACCAATAAGGGGCAAAGTGCTAGTTATATTAATTTTTCAATCAAATAATATATTTTTAATTAATAATTAAACATTAAAAGGAAAAACTTTATTATACTCTTATACGGAGTAATTCAAAGTATAATTAACTTTTTAAAAAGTATAATTAATTATTATAAAAAAAAGTATAATTAATTAATTATAGTTTTGGGAGTTGCTGGCTGCATCTGTTTGTCATTATATAATGCGGATCAAAACAACAAGGTGGAAAGTTGATGAGCGGAGCAATTTACAAAAATGACCTTGATTGTTTGGAACATTATCCTCCACGTGATTGAGTGATTCCATCGCCCCTCCCTCAAACCTGATGGCTTATTTCACATTTGGACTTTTTTTTTTCGATAACATTTCACATTTGGACTTTAAAACGACAAAATGTTTGTGGTTGAAATGTGTAAGCACTAAGCAAGGAATAACTAATTCTTGGTTTCCCAACGCCACCCACCATAATCCAATTAAAAATTATATTACAAAGTGAGATTTTCAAACTCAATGCATTTATTATTTATTAATTGTACTTATATTTCTTATTTTTCTGACAGATTTAAAAATTATACCCAGATATATGTTATTTGTTCCATATCATATAAATTTTTGGCATATTTTAAACATTAAAAGACTTAGTAACTATTTGGAAACAATTAATTTATCAGTCAATTTTGACTTATTTAACAACTATTAACTGTTTAACTTGATTAAAAGCTAATATAAGTGTTTGATTAATTAACGTTTTATAACAACTTATTGTTTCAAAATGCTAAAATTCAAAAATCCGCTCAAAATAACTTTTTCGATCATTTTTTTTTTTGAAAAGGTCATTTTACATGTAATCAACCATCAACTAACAACTAATTTACCAAACATCTTTCTACAATTAGTTAATGTTACCAACTAGCCAAACCCACTAACCGAATCAGCTAACAACTATTTATCAAATACCCCTTAGAAAAATAAAATGTATGTTTCTATTGTTTAAATTTTTATATGGTTGTTAAAGTAATTTTTTTCTTCTAAAATTCATTTGTTTACGTAGCAATTCAACTTTTTTTATTCATTGACTACCGTGAATTAGCTAATTAAGCTTACCATGTGTTAAAAAGAAAAATGAATATACTTATTAATCAAATATGAAAAGAATTATTAATATATTGTCAAGTAAAATTAGGAGCTGAGGGGAATGTAACATTATTGTAGTTTTTAATTAAATCTAAAGTTTTAGATAATCATATACATAATATAAAATTTGTTGAGAACTTGATATATTTGATTATATTGTTTACTCGTAAAAAATATATAAATATTTGACCTGCTCCTGGTTGCACACCTAGCTACATTAGTGTATACAATCTTATTAGTAGTTTTATTTATTAATTTATGACCAAACCACATGCTTTTTTAGTTAGAGTGGACTAGGATCTCACCACATACTGATACCAATCATGTTGATGTAAAGTAAGACCTTAAAAAAGGTTTCAAAGAACATATTTAGTCAAGTTAAAAGAGATTCACGTCATCTCATTCACACCCTACGAGTATACGTAATTTTTTTGATATACCATATTTCTCTACTAAAAGGATTCTTGATGCGATTGACATTAAAATATATAAAACTTTTTAAAAAAATTTAATTTTATTGATTTATTCATAAATTAGATGAGTTCACCACAAATTAATAAAACTATCGAGTAATACTTAGATATAAACAAAGAATATAACGTGTGTGTGTGCACATATATATGAAATTTGTAATAAACTATTTTAGTGGCAATAGTATTTGGAAGGTTAAGAAGATGGGAATTTTGACTACAGCGTAACACACCACTAACGAACGACGCGTTGAATTCTTGATTGGCGGCAGAATTATCAAGACTTTCTAGACAACCTGGAGAATTTTGTTCAGTCTTTTTTTTTTTTTTTTTTTTTNGATGGCTTATTTCACATTTGGACTTTTTTTTTTCGATAACATTTCACATTTGGACTTTAAAACGACAAAATGTTTGTGGTTGAAATGTGTAAGCACTAAGCAAGGAATAACTAATTCTTGGTTTCCCAACGCCACCCACCATAATCCAATTAAAAATTATATTACAAAGTGAGATTTTCAAACTCAATGCATTTATTATTTATTAATTGTACTTATATTTCTTATTTTTCTGACAGATTTAAAAATTATACCCAGATATATGTTATTTGTTCCATATCATATAAATTTTTGGCATATTTTAAACATTAAAAGACTTAGTAACTATTTGGAAACAATTAATTTATCAGTCAATTTTGACTTATTTAACAACTATTAACTGTTTAACTTGATTAAAAGCTAATATAAGTGTTTGATTAATTAACGTTTTATAACAACTTATTGTTTCAAAATGCTAAAATTCAAAAATCCGCTCAAAATAACTTTTTCGATCATTTTTTTTTTTGAAAAGGTCATTTTACATGTAATCAACCATCAACTAACAACTAATTTACCAAACATCTTTCTACAATTAGTTAATGTTACCAACTAGCCAAACCCACTAACCGAATCAGCTAACAACTATTTATCAAATACCCCTTAGAAAAATAAAATGTATGTTTCTATTGTTTAAATTTTTATATGGTTGTTAAAGTAATTTTTTTCTTCTAAAATTCATTTGTTTACGTAGCAATTCAACTTTTTTTATTCATTGACTACCGTGAATTAGCTAATTAAGCTTACCATGTGTTAAAAAGAAAAATGAATATACTTATTAATCAAATATGAAAAGAATTATTAATATATTGTCAAGTAAAATTAGGAGCTGAGGGGAATGTAACATTATTGTAGTTTTTAATTAAATCTAAAGTTTTAGATAATCATATACATAATATAAAATTTGTTGAGAACTTGATATATTTGATTATATTGTTTACTCGTAAAAAATATATAAATATTTGACCTGCTCCTGGTTGCACACCTAGCTACATTAGTGTATACAATCTTATTAGTAGTTTTATTTATTAATTTATGACCAAACCACATGCTTTTTTAGTTAGAGTGGACTAGGATCTCACCACATACTGATACCAATCATGTTGATGTAAAGTAAGACCTTAAAAAAGGTTTCAAAGAACATATTTAGTCAAGTTAAAAGAGATTCACGTCATCTCATTCACACCCTACGAGTATACGTAATTTTTTTGATATACCATATTTCTCTACTAAAAGGATTCTTGATGCGATTGACATTAAAATATATAAAACTTTTTAAAAAAATTTAATTTTATTGATTTATTCATAAATTAGATGAGTTCACCACAAATTAATAAAACTATCGAGTAATACTTAGATATAAACAAAGAATATAACGTGTGTGTGTGCACATATATATGAAATTTGTAATAAACTATTTTAGTGGCAATAGTATTTGGAAGGTTAAGAAGATGGGAATTTTGACTACAGCGTAACACACCACTAACGAACGACGCGTTGAATTCTTGATTGGCGGCAGAATTATCAAGACTTTCTAGACAACCTGGAGAATTTTGTTCAGTCTTTTTTTTTTTTTTTTTT
>NC_044927.1:10505313-10510965 GCF_003576645.1 Ipomoea triloba
GTCGCAGGAAAATCAAAATGACCGGTAATTACAGGTCAATTACCTGTTCATGGGCTTCATTGCCTTATTTTGACATGTTTGAGGGTCTAATTGCACGTTTTAAAAGTTCGTGGACCTAATTGACTTCTTATGAAATGTTCGAGGGCCTATTTGACCCTTTTCCCTTTTTTTTTTCTGTTCTCAATTTTTTAAAAAATAAAACCTCTATCACCCATTCGAGTTATCATATTAATTACATATATATCTATTCTATATTTCTATGATTACGTACATTCATTATTATATATATATATATATATATATATATATATATATATATATATATATATATATATATGACCATCTTTTTATTTTCTATTGTAATTTACGATTATAAACAAAACTTAGTCTTAGACATTATTCGCATTAGCAAAATTAGAACTTGAAATCTGATCTAATTAATTTTTAGATTTTGGATGAACTTAATAGATAATTATTAGTTCAAATATTATTATTACTAAGTTATATCGTAATATAAGTTTAGTTTGAATATTGTTTATTAAAATTTTATATATAAAAAGGTTAAATATAAAATCTAAAATTTACTTGAAATTGGAGTTATATTAAATTTATAATGTTATTTTTTTAAAATGAATTTAAATAAAATGAGTATTAATAATATAAATAAGTTTTTTGAAATAGAAAATAGACAATGAAAATTGAGAAATTATAAAATATAAAATCAATATATGAACACTTATTAGCTTCTTGAGATAGATTCATATCTATGCAACATTGACTAATAATTTGGTTAAGTTAGCTTAGCTCAGTTGGACGGTTTCATGTGATTGGACCAATCTCTAAGAAATGTCAATAGGCCATTTTCATCCATTTAAGTATGTAATTGTTACCCATATTTTTGTCTACGCTATTAACTAATTAATTAATGTCATGGATGAAAAGTATTTTCTAAGGAAGTTTATTTTCAAAAAGTTGAGGAAAATGTTATTTTGTGTTGTTTGGTTTGTAGAATTCATTTTCTTTTGTAAGTAGAATTCTTCTTTTTTTTTTTTGAGTATCATTAACTCGATTACAATATAGTATCTATTCATACTTACTTTTCACTGAGGTTCAAACCTGTAACCTCTCACTTGGGAAAGTCACAACTATGCCAGGTCTTTGGCTGGAAGTAGAATTCTTTAAATGTGAGGAAAACAAATTATTAGCTTCTTCATGGGATATTATCTTCCATGGAATTAAGAAGAAAATATGACTTGACATGACTGTTTTACCCTCATGAAACTTTATTAATCACTATTACTATTATTATGTAGGGACATATTAATTAGTTCTTATACTCATTATTTCTTACAATTTCAAATTCATCCAAACAATAAAATTAAAATTCACAGTAATTTATTTTCTACCAACCACACAATGTAATCAATGTTCATAGTAATTTTTTTTTATGGAATTTAAATTTCATTTCTTCTCAAATATTTTCTGCGAACAAAATGAGTCATAAATTCTTCCATATAACTTGGAAAGAAAAAGTTTTGAGTTAATTACCCATTTAGTCTTTTTGACTATCACTCACTTTCAATTTTAGTCCTTAAATTTTAAATGTGTCAAATTCAATCCTTAATTATTGAATCATTTTCAATTACAATCCAATCTAAGTTTTTCCTGTGAGAATTGTTAAAATTGAGGTTTAAATTAGGACTACTTAAATAAGAAAATCAGGGCTTTGTTTCTTGTGTCTGAGAAACAATTGTAGCAATAGTCATGACTTTTCGATTTTACCCTTAGAGAGCGTTTGGCAAGTAGAAAATTTAAAACTTTCTTGGAAATTTAAAAGGTGAGAAAATTGTTTTCACATTTGGTGTAATCTTTGACTTAGGAAAGTTCGTGTCAATGGGAATCACATTCCATGATAGCGAGTGCACATTGTTGTGCCTTCCAGTGAGATGAGGTTGGATTAAGGCCCAAAATCTAGATATAAATCCTCAGTAGCCTGCTCGGGATGATCATCTCGACCTGAACTGGTTGAGGTCAGTCCCTAAGCAGCGAAGTGCTATTGCAGTCTTCGAGCTCGGTTATTGCATTTAGGTTAGGAAGATCGAGCTTGTGATCAATCAAGGTCAGGAATGATTCCGCTCGGTGACCTAGCTAGATCCTAAGCAGGTGTACGGTACGTAAAGGGAGGTATACTCGGAGAATATTCCCTATATATATATCTCTCTCTCTCTTACACACACACACACACACACACATATACACACACATATATAAGAAACACTACTCTATATATTACTTGATTAACTTGAGTTTAATTTTTGGGTACTTAATTAATTTGATGACTTAGTAATTTTTAGCATATGGTTTATTAATTTGCAAGTAATTTATTAAACTTTCAATTATTTGTTACGTTTTTTTTAATATTTGTATATAACAAGGATATATTAGAGATTATAAAAATTTTTCTAAAGAAATTTAAACAAATCAAACATGTTAATTAATTTTCCAAGTAATTTAATTGTTATGTTTCTCAGGTAACACGAAACATGTTAATTATTTTTCGCTATAAAATTATTCCCATCAAACATATTTTTTAGAAAGATTTTTCCGGAAATTTTTTTGATGGTAAAGTAACAAACACACTCTCAATGTTAAAGATCACACAAGAAACAGTTAGATGGATTACAAATGGAAATAATTCAATACTTAATGACTAAATTTGGTAGATTTAAATGTTAAGAATTAAACTTAAGTGTAAATATTTTCAAAAAATTAAGTGTAAATGAAGTAGCGTTCTAATTGGTATTATACCTTATAATAGCTCTATAAATATGTCACATCTGGGCAACCTCAACCATGTTGATCAGACTATTGACTTAGTAATAGCAATATTACAAGTGCGACTCCCAACGAGAGCGGTTTATTGGTCTTCTTTGTTTGAGCCAATCAACTATATATGAATAACCTAGGCTAGTTTACCAAATTCTGATCCTTTGCCGACTAAGATCACTGTGCATAATTTATCAAATCTGTACCCTCAGATAATGATTGCGAGTTTTCCTCTTCACTAGGAAAAAAAAAAAACAAATTGTCACATCCTAAAATAGAAGGAATCTCACAATACTTAGCTTTAAGCATACCGAAACTTAGGTTTGTAGTCTCTCTTTATCTTGAGCAGTTGAGCATATCATTTTTCATTATTTAATTTCGTTATTAATTTGTTATTGTTTATTTTACGGGTCACACTTGTGTGAGACCGTCTCACGGATCCTTATTCGTGAAACGGGTCAGGTCGGGTCAAAGCAACATGCAAATGTCATACTTATATGCTCAAATATAACACTAATCAAGAATACAATTTTTATTCTTTATAAGAGAAAAAGTAATACATTTTTCATAATAAGTAATGTTGACAAGTATCCCTTACTTATAAGGGCAAATATAATACTTTTGAGGAAAAATGTAATACTTTTAAATCGAAATGTAAATATTGTATTTTTCCCTTAAAAGTATTACATTTACCCTTATAAGTAACATAAATTTTATTCCTGATTAGTATTACATTTGAGCATATAAGTATGACATTTGTGCATATAAGTGTTACATTTGCACCTTGACCCGACCAGACCCGTCTCATGGTGAGACGGTCTCACACAAGTTTTTGCCTTACTTTACATATTATAAACTTCTTAACAAAGTTTTCTTGGTGGAATTAGCTAGGGCAATGAATTTTTTTTTTCTTTTGACAAAAATTATAATATATATTATGCATAGAGTAGTAAATATTTTCTAAACTAATTAAAATAATAATAAGAAATAAAATATGTCATCATTATGTATACATTTATTAATCACACAACATTGACAACCCTGTTATAACCTTGATGGGAATAAAACATGGTCACCAAATGTTGCTTTCTTGTTCCTAACAACCAAGAGACTAATTCAAATAATGGTCCAAGATTTGGACATGTGTTTATATTTTTGGTGGTTAATATTGGTAGTGGTGTTTAGGTTAAAGAAAGATGAAATGAATTATCCAATGGGTGGAAGCTAAGCATATGGGGGGATTGCTATTGTTCACACTTCACATGCTCTGACCCACACTCCAAAAGTCACGTTCTGGAAAGCTAAGAAATTTTGGTCCCATGCAAAATGTGTTCACACTTTGTAATTTTGGATTTATATATTATTGGCAAGTTGCATTGGGGCGAATATTTCTTCCCCTTTGCACTGTTTTGGCATGTAGTGACGACGTGCAGAATGGGGTACATTGAATATGAACCAAAAAGAAAATTTAAATATGTTTTATAGTGTATAGGCAGCTGTTATATGCTCACAGATGACAATAACACACAATTTTCTCTTTTTATGATATATTTTTCTTTGTGTTTGTTTGATTTTTATTTTTATTTTCTCAAAAGCAACTTTTTCAATTAGCTTTTTAAGAAAAGAAATTATATTAAACAGCTATAAGCTAACATCTAATTTACCAAAATATCTTTCTACAATCAGCTAATGTTATCAACTACTATATACATTCTAACCTAATCAGCTAACAACTATAAGCCATTTACCAAACAGGGCCAATATCATTGGTATGAGATTTTTGAAAATTATTCTAAATTTATTTTTATTAATCATATATATATATATATATATATATACACACACACACACATATACCTTAAGCTTGAAATTTATACACCTAGAGTTTGTATGTCATGCGCCTTAATTAAGAGTTAAATTAACGCACCTTAAGCTATAAGCTTACACACCAAGCGTTAAACTTAAGCATCTTAAGCATTAAACTTAGGCATCTAAAACTGTAAACTTACGCACCTTCAGTTATAAACGTGCGCACCTTAAGCTATAAACTTACACACCTTAAGCTATAAACTTATGCACCTCAAACTTTAAACTTACGCACCTTTAGCTTTGAACTTACGCACAATTACCACAATGCCGTATTTAAAAAAAAGTTTTCTTCATTATGGATTGTTGATTTTGGCTAGATCAATGACTGAGATTTCACCTCATTCTTTACCTGAGAACTCTTTCACATTTGATCTCTTGTCTATGGACTTGTTTGCCAATCAACGGTTAGCATTTAGCGTTTAGCGATTTGTGCCAGTGAATAATAACGAATAACGGAGGGTTAGCGAGTTTGACCAGTGAATTATATTAGTAGTAGTAGTAATAATAATAATCTATACTAATATTAGTAGTAGTAGCAGCCGCAGCCGCAGCCGCAGTAGCAGCAATAGCAATAGCAGCAGTAGTAGTAACAGTAGGAGTAGGAGCAGTAGCAGTAGTAGTAGTAGTAGTAGTAGTAGTAGTAGCAGTAGTAACAGTAGTAGTAGCAGCAGTAGTAGCAGTAGCAGCAGCAGCAGCAATAGCAGCAGTAGTAGCAGTAGTAGTAGTAGTAAGGTTATTGTGAAAATGATAAATCTCATGCCTATACACGTGCTTTATTTTATTTTTTAAATTTTCATTGATTTGAGCCGTTGATCTAGATTTGATGAACGACTCAAATTAAACTGCACGTCTACATCTGAGCAAATTCATACACCAGTATATATATATATATATATATATATATATATATATATATATATATATATATATATATATATATATATATATATATATATA